>NC_044503.1:40437601-40457601 GCF_902362185.1 Chanos chanos
TTTTGACCCTTTGTCTCGCATCCCGCATATTGAGATAATGTCCCGCATTTTCATTGGACCTTTGGTTTTTAATTGTCGAAAATAATATCACGTGGATGCGTTCTTTTACTCGCCCTGCACATGAGCCGCTTATGCCGTCGCGACATAGTTTCTACTTTATTTAATGGCGCGACGTCAAAAGCATCAACCTGGCCCATACAAATGCAACTTGCTAAACTTTTCTAAAACCCTGGCTTTCATCCAGTGGCTGAGAAGAGAGCAGTGAAGGCGGTCATCAAGAGGCTGCGACGGCCGTCAATCAAACTGTGCAGACGTGAGGTCGGTGTACTCCTCTGCTACGTCACAAAATCCAAACTTACCGGTACAAAGACTTTGCGGATATGAGGGTAAGAGGTGCCAGGCGACATCATGGCTACAAAGAAAAGAAAATGTTTTTTTGGTAAAGAATGGGCTGCCACATATCCCTGGGTGTCCTTTCTTAACTTTTTCTGGTGAAGGAATAGTAAAATTGTATTAGCTTACTCGTCTCGACATTTTACGGCTCCGAGCGATATCACAGATGATTACTCTAACAGTGCGAACGACTTTAGGTTCACTGACAGCTGGAGAATTAGCCGTTGGTTAATCGGCCAGTGGTTATCTAAAAGGCCCAGTAAGTTTACGACTATATGATGGATATCGATTCCATATGCGCATTTAGTTTCTCATGTTGTACAGGTTACTTTCGTTTTCTTTTATTCTATACAGTCGCGTGCGAGGGAGGGAATGTTGATTTGCCGCCCGCGAGAATTTGCTTAAAATGTTGCTGTTTTCACCTGGCGAGTGACAGAAGCACCGAGCATACTTTGACTGGCGCAACGAGGGGTGTTTCTGGACCGGCAGTTTCCTGTCGCAGTTCGGTACGTCTATAGTTTGAGAAGAGCAGCACCAGAGGACGAAGTACAGGTGTTTACGAGCCGAAAGGCAGAAGACAAATGTTTCTTATTCAGTCACATAGACTTTATATCAAAGTTTTAGGTTAGCTTAGCAGTAGGCGATTTGTTATTTTTTAACCGGTTAGCAAAGGGGATGCATTTTGGTCATTTTGCTAGCAAGAGGGAGGATGGTATCCCCATGTTCTATTCCCTCACCCTTCACCCCTGACCCCCTTGCCCCTCACCCCTGAACCCTCACCCCCTGACCTCTGACCCCTCACCCTTCACCCCTGACCCCCTTGCCCCTCACCCCTGAACCCTCACCCCTCAACCCCTGACCTCTGACCCCTCACCCCGACCTCTTCACCCCTCACCCCTCTGTGACTTGATCTCTCATCACTCTCATCTCTCCCTCTTTCTTACACTGTGGCCCCTGTCTCTGCAACTCCTTTATGTCCTCTCTCTCGCTCTCTCTCTCTCTTGCGCAGTCCGGACCAGCTTTTCAACGTATTTCTATGTTTGTATGAATTTTCTATTTTCTCTAGATCTTCATCATGTTTTCTGCCCCCCCCCCCCCATCCACCCCCTCCCCCCCCTGTTTCCTGTCTGTTTTGAATTCTGTCTTTCACAACATTTCCGCTCTCATATTCCTCCACTGGCACTGCCCCCTCCACACACACACACACACACACATACACATACACACATACACACACACACACACACACACACACACACACATATACACACACACTCTCACGACTCCCCCCCCCAGCTCTAACCCTCTAGCACTTAATGTCATTAACAGGTGGTTTTCTAAAATAGAACGCGCGCACACACACACACACACAGAGCTCAGCTGACACACACACACACATACATTCATAATGTTTTTGACTGAACACATACATAGATGACTCTCCACGGTGCTTCACACAGAAGAAGCGTGGTACACTGAAAAAGGAGAGAGGTAATCAAGATGTATCACACACACACACACACGCACACATACTCTCTCACACACATACACACACGCACACACACTCGCACAAATACACACTCTCACTAGAACGGATCCAGAACGAACCCCAAACCCCCCCTAAAATCATATACCTCTAACCCCCCCATACTTCTCTCTCCCTCTCTCTCTCTCTCTCTCTCTCTCTCCCTCTCTCTCTCTCTCTCTCTCTCTCTCTCTCTCTCTCTCCGTCTCTCTCTGTCCGTCTCTCTCTCCCTCTCTCTCTCCCTCTCTCTCGTTCCCGTGGTTATTTTCACATGCCTCTCCCACAGAGCAGATGAGCGGGCAGACAGCAGACAGGTCAGAAGTGAAGCTCTTGCACTGTTGCTACGGCTTTGAACATACACACACGCACACACACACACGCGCACACACACACACACGCACACACACACACACACACACTCAGAAACATTACGCATTAGCTCTAATAAGTATGTCCGAGCTAACCTATGGTTTTAAACATTTAGATGGTCTCTCTCATATATATACATACATATATATATAAAAGGTTGTGTTTGTTACTGTTTGCCGTGTTGTGTGGTTGTGCTGGCAGGGTTTGTGTAAATCTTCTGTAATTGTAATTGTAATTGAGTAATTATGCGTAATTGTGTTTTCTGAGTAATGTGCTCCTGCCGCTGTTTGTACAAACTCTGTGCAAAAGCCTCAACACACACAGGGGGCGCGTGTTCGTATTCGGACAGTTTCTGCTCATTTTAAAAGATTTGATTTAAGAACAATACCAGATCCAATTAGTAGCAGGAATATCTCTTCACTGCAAATCATTAATTACAATGAATTAAAAATGACAATGATTACAATTCACCAAAGGAAATTTCACCAAAGGCTTTTCTCTGCAGTTTACATTACTCAGCTTTCTTCTGTCCTGCACGTTTTGAGTTTTTTGAGCTTTTTTAAAAAGTTTTGAGTTTGTGAAGTGGTAATTGATCCGTGTTTTATTTTTTCTGTAAAAAAGCTGTTGAGTGTGTCTGTGTATTCATGTGCAGTGCATGTGTTTCTTAAGTGATATTATTTAGAGACAGGTAATTGATCTCTTCCATAATGGCTGCCAAATTTGTCAGATGGACTTCCATCTCGGCCATCTTGAGAAGGTCAGAGTCGTGGCAGTTTGGCGTTTTTATGTTGAATCTGCTGTATTCGGGGTTGACTCTCTTCCGCCCGGAGGCAGACGCTCGTCCCGCGCGGCAGGGTTCGTTCTGATATTGAGGGAAATGCGAGCGCTGGGCTGTTGCTTGTGTGTGCTGTACATTTGAGGGACTTTTTGGCCGCGGGGAGGTTAATTTTAACCTCGGGGAGGTGTTGACTAACGCTCGTACTGTTTTGACTGGCTGCGGTAAGGGAGCTAGCCCCTGGATCACAGATCCATTTCACTTACAGTCAACAAGCACACACACACACACACACACCGTAAAATGGCCTCCTACCCCGCTCACACTCTCCCCCAGCCTCTGGCTTTGTTCCTGTCCATGTGTGTGTGTCTGTGTGTGTGTGTGTGTCTGTGAGTGTGTGTGTGTGGCATTAGTGACCTTTACTATGTCTCTTTGTGTTGGCACCATGTTGATTACTTTAGTCATGCCATCAGACAGTCAGTGAGATACAAATGAATTAGCACCATCTCTCTCTCTGTCTCTCTGTCTCTCTGTCCCTCTCTCCCTCTCTCTCTCTCTCTCTCTCTCTCTCTCTGTGTCTCTCTCTCTCTCTCTCTCTCTCTTTCTCTTTCACTTTTCTTCTTTGTTACACACACACTGTGTCCAGGGATTTACTGCCCCTATATCTGGTCTTAAACTGGATCAGTCTTAATGGGACTCGTAATGCTGGTTTCTGACCAGTGTGTATTGTCATACACCGACACCCTCAGTTGCTCAAACACACACACGCGCGCGTTATGGGGACACACATGTGACCTTAACAGACTTGCAAGGTGAAAGTTGAGTGAACGGTGAGCCGGCTGAAGAGAGCAGAACAAAGCGAACTGCGGATGTTTATGAAGGTGAAAGGGGGTGGGGAAAGACAGTTTCCTAGCATCCAGGCTGCTCTCTGATTGGCTGATGTAAATATAATGAGATTCAGCTGAAACCATGCTGCATGTTTGAGGTTGTGTGAATCAACAGTGTTCACAGTGAATGATTACGAACCTGAAAAAAAAACCCAAGCAGAAATCCTCTGAGGACTACTCACAGTATAATCACAGTATCAAAGGAGAAAATCAGCGGTGTGCAATGTTTTATCATGCCATAACGTTTTCTCCTTAAAATACACCCTTTCTGAGGACTTCAGCGCAACGAGGAGAGATTTCTGTCAAATACACGAACTCAGGCATCCACGGGAAGACGGAGAGGAACCAGGCAGACCAGAGAACCAGGCAGACCAGAGAACCAGGCAGACCAGAGAACCAGGCAGACCAGAGAACCAGCAGAACAGAGTTTCCTACAAACGTGTGAAGACCGTTTTAGTTTCAACTTCCTGAGCAAGAGACTGCACCAAAAACAAACAAACAAACAAAGTAAAATGTGCTGTGTGCTGGTTATAAAACACTGTGGAAAGTTCCAGATCAGTCCTGACATACTCCCTGTCACATCACGTCACTCAGCCTGACGTCACCGCCCCAGCTGAGCCGTTCACTAATATACTGTGTTAAGTTCTGTCTGTGTGCTGTGAGAACCGACCATCCACACAGACATGAACACACACACTCCTTACACTCAAAGCCCTGAAACCACTGACGACCAATCAAGTTCAAGTTCAAGTTCAAGTTTATTTAGAGCCCAATATCACTGTTTACAGTCTCAAGGGGCTTTACAGGCCACAACAGTCAAATCAAAATATGACGGCACCCCCTGACTTAATCCTCATGGCGGGCAAGAAAAAACTCCCCAAAAACCCAAGAGGGAAATGGGAAAATGGGAGAAATCTTGAGGAGGACCACAGAGAGAGGAGACCCCTCCTTGGTCAGACAGGTGTGCAATAGGTGCCGACCACGTGGGCAGTTACAGCTGAAAATAAATTGGGGCATGAACAAAGGGGATGGTGATGTAGACAGGAGGCTGACGGGGGATGGAAGATGATGACACCAGGATGGATCAGTCCACAGGGCGGGAGGAGTCAGGATCACTGGTGTCTCAGGAGTAGCATGTGTGGCTCGACAGAGAGAGAGAGAGAGAGAGAGAGAGAGAGGGAGAGAGAGGGAGAGAGAGAGAGAGAGAGAGAGAGGCACATTGTTAGATGTTCATTTCCACATAATGGTTGAGGTAAATATACATCGTGTGCCGAGTGCAGGCAGGGACTCCAGCAAGACTAACTAGTACAGCATAGCTAAAAGGGAGAGCTAGAAGGTAATATGGACATGATGGCACTCTGGGACACAAGGCGGCCACCCACTCCACAGTCAACAAACCTGAGTGAACATGTTAAAGTGGGGGGGCGACAGCATCCAAACATCCCAGTTCACCAAACAATCTATGCCCGAGAACCCTCCAGATCTGCTCCTTTGCCTAGTAAAGAGCTATTAGCAAAAGGCTTGGCTAAACAGATAAGTTTTCAGCCTTGACTTAAACATAGAGACTGTGTCTGAGTCTCGAACATTAATTGGGAGGCTATTCCATAACTGTGGGGCTCTGTAAGAGAAGGCTCTGCCCCCTGCTGTAGCCATCATAACTCGAGGTACCAACAAATAGCCTGCACCTTTTGATCTAAGTAGGCGTGGTGGATCATAAAAGACCAGGAGTTCGCGCAGGTACTGTGGCGCAAGACCATTTAATGCTCTATATGTTAATAGTAAGATTTTATAATCAATACGAGATTTGACTGGGAGCCAGTGCAGTGTGGATAAGATAGGGGTGATGTGATCATATTTTTTGGTTCTAGTAAGAACTCTGGCTGCTGCATTCTGAACTAACTGTAGCTTATTTATACACCTAGTAGAGCATCCAGACAGTAAGGCATTACAGTAGTCTAATCTAGAGGTAATGAAAGCATGAACCAATTTTTCAGCATCTTGAAATGACAATGCATTTCTTATCTTGTTAATATTTCTAAGATGAAAGAAGGCTATCCTGGTAATATTATCTACATGAGCTTCAAATGAAAGACTGGGGTCAATAATTACACCAAGATCTTTTACTGCTGCACCTAATGAAAGAGAAAGGCCATCCAGAGTAACTATGTGGTCGGAAAGCTTACTCCTAGCTGCATGTGATCCTAGTACAAGTACTTCTGTTTTTTCAGTGTTGAGTGAGAGGAAATTCGTAAGCATCCAGTGCCTAATATCCTTTAGACATTCCTCAATTTTGTTAAGTTGGTGTCTCTCGTCTGGCTTCGCTGAGACATACAACTGTGTGTCATCAGCATAGCAGTGGAAGCTAATACCGTGTTTACGAATAACATTACCTAGAGGTAGCATATATAAAGAGAAAAGCAGTGGGCCTAAAACAGAACCTTGCGGGACTCCGAACTTTACCTCAGTATGTGCAGAGGACTCACCATTTACATCAACAAACTGATAACGATCAGTTAAGTAGGACCTAAGCCATAAGAGGGCCGTTCCCTTAACTCCAACAACATTTTCTAGTCTATCAAGGAGAATGGTATGATCAATGGTGTCAAAGGCTGCACTGAGGTCAAGTAGCACAAGCAAGGAGACACAACCCTGATCAGAGGCCAGTAAGAGGTCATTTGCAACTTTAACCAGTGCTGTCTCTGTGCTGTGATGAGGCCTAAATCCTGACTGATACAGTTCATGGATGTTATTCTTATGTAAGTATGAGCATAACTGCTGTGCTACAGCCCTTTCTAGGATCTTGGAAATAAAGGGGAGGTTAGATATTGGCCTGTAGTTGGTCAATGAACAGGGGTCAAGGTCAGGTTTTTTAATTAGGGGTTTGATAACTGCTAGTTTAAAAGATTTAGGTACATAGCCAGTACTAAGGGAGGAATTGATTATTTTTAAAAGCGGTTTGATGACTACTGGCAGTATCTGCTTAAGGAAACGTGTAGGTAAGGGATCTAGTCAGGACAATCAGGACAGAAACCACTGACTGCCAGTCAGGACAGAAACCACTGACGACCAATCAGGATGGAACCCACTGACTACCAATCAGGACAGAAACCACTGACGACCAATCAGGACGGAACCCACTGATTACCAATCAGGACAGAAACCACTGACGACCAATCAGGACAGAAACCACTGACTACCAATCAGGACAGAAACCACTGACGACCAATCAGGACGGAAACAACTGACGACCAAACAGGACAGAAACCACTGACGACCAATCAGGACAGAAGTTCTGCCAGATGTTGTCCAATCATCATAAGGCTTCAGGCCAAAAGCAGCGGCTGTTAAACCTGTGTAAACCTAACTCTGTTTTACCACAACCAGTGTTTACACCGTAATCCTGGATCTTTAACCACAATGACCAAACTTTACACTGTAAACCTTTACACCGTAAACCTGACTATGACTGTTTTACAACTTTGCAACATAAACCTGACTCTGACTGTTTTACAACTTTACAGCGTAAGCCTGACTCTGACTGTTTTACAACTTTACAGCGTAAGCCTGACTCTGACTGTTTTACAACTTTACAGCGTAAATCTGGGAGCCACATATATATGATTGTCCACAACGTACCAACAAATGTTTTCTTTATAACATTTTTTTTAATCTTTAATCTTTTTTCCTTTTTTATTTTCCAGGGCTGTTGAAAATGAGGGTGTAACCTGTTCCCAGGGGTCAATTCAGCCTCTCTCCTCTCCTCCTCCTCCGTTCAGTCTCTCCGTCCTCTCCTCCTCTTGTCCCTGCGCCCCCCCCCCCTTCCACCCTGTTACATTTCTTTTCTTCCCCTCCATCTCTCCTTCCCTCATCCCTCTGTTTTCTCCTTTCTCTTTCTTCTCTCATATGCCTCCTGTCCCACCTTGTTTGACTTGAAATAATTTTAAATACACACATATAAATACAGAGGGGTATTTTTATTTAAATTTATTTACCCGCCACATTAGTCAAACTTAAGTTAAACTCGATCATTTGATCGTTTTATTTCCTACATATTTTTTATTTGTCCATCGTCCAGATCTCTCTGTTTTGTTCCCTCCATCGGAATCTGTCACAACGCCCAACTTAGCGTGTTTTTTTTTTTTTTTTTTTAATCATCTCTACCCCGTCACTCTCCCTCGTTAAGCCTAAACCTGACCCTTTAAACCCTCTGTTTAAACAGCCTTTAAACCCCAAACCCGACCCTTTAATCCCTCTGTTTAAACGGCCTTTAAACCCCAAACCCAACCCTTTAAACCCTCTGTTTAAACAGCCTTTAAACCCCAAACCCTTTAAACCCTCTGTTTAAACGGCCTTTAAACCCCAAACCCGACCCTTTAAACCCTCTGTTTAAACGGCCTTTAAACCCCAAACCCGACCCTTTAAACCCTCTGTTTAAACAGCCTTTAAACCCCAAACCCGACCCTTTAAACCCTCTGTTTAAACGGCCTTTAAACCCCAAACCCGACCCTTTAAACCCTCTGTTTAAACGGCCTTTAAACCCTAAACCCGACTCTTTAAACCCTCTGTTTAAACGGCCTTTAAACCCCAAACCCGACCCTTTAAACCCTC
This sequence comes from Chanos chanos, assembly GCF_902362185.1. Taxonomy (NCBI): domain Eukaryota; kingdom Metazoa; phylum Chordata; class Actinopteri; order Gonorynchiformes; family Chanidae; genus Chanos; species Chanos chanos. The sequence continues at coordinate 40,446,159 of NC_044503.1, forward strand.
TGTTTAAGCGGCCTTTAAACCCTAAACCCGACCTTTTAAACCCTCTGTTTAAACGGCCTTTAAACCCCAAACCCGACCCTTTAAACCCTCTGTTTAAACGGCCTTTAAACCCTAAACCTGACCCTTTAAACCCTCTGTTTAAACGGCCTTTAAACCCCAAACCCGACCCTTTAGACCCGACTCGGGGAATCGCCATGTGGTCCAACTTCTTCCTGCAGCAGGAGGAAGAGGGGCGTATGGGCGTGGCTTCGGGGAGCGGGGCCAGTGGGATGGGGGGGCGGGGCGGCAAGAGACGGCCCCCTCGCATGAGCGACAGCCAGGAGGGCAAGATCAAGCTGGCGTTTTTCGTGGCCATCCTGGGCGTGACCCTGACGGTTCTGGGGGTGGGGACGGAGTTCTGGGCGGAGCTGGCCCAGCCCAAACACTACGGTAACAACCGGACCTGCGAGGCCGCCCACTACGGCCTGTGGAAGAGCTGCACGCGCACGCTGTGGGTCTCCGACATCGACCCGGAGAGAGAGAGCTGCGGACCGGCCGAACTGCCCGGAGGTGAGACCCCTGCTGGGTTGGTTCTGGTTGACCCGGTTTGAAGTTTGGGTCAGCGAGTTACCATAAGGGGTCCAGTTCTATTCTGGATCCGTTTGCTTCGCTTCAGTCAAAAGGTCAGTTCGTTTAAACTGGTTTCACTTTAGTTCTCGTTCAGGTCGGTTCACTTCCATTTCAGTCCAGTTCAGTTATATAACTACAGATTCTGCTTTAGTTCAAATCTGTCCAAGTCTTATTCACATCAGCTCTGCTTATCCAGATTCCAGGTTTTTTTTAGTTCACTGGTTTTTATTCAGTTCTGCTCAAATCACACATTTAGAATCTCTGTGATCACACACACACCGTGAGCAGTGAGTAGTGAATTTAACCCATCGGTAATGAATGAACACACACACACCAGGCGCGAGAGCAGTGGGCAGCACGCCTGCGTGCGGGGGAGGGGGGGGGCAGTTGGGGGTTAAGTGCCCTGCTGAAGGGCACTCCAGCTGTGGATGATGAGGGAGGGAACTACTCCCGGGTTTGAACCGGCGACCCTCCGGTTGCAAGCGCGATTCTCTAACCGTTAGGCCACGGCTACTCAAATAGCCTATCCTTTGAGCTGGAGAGTCCCTTTTCAGCTACAGTTTATTTTACACTATCCGCTTGCTTCCTTTTCACACATTCGACTCAGTTCAATTCAATTCAACTCAGTTCGGTTCGGTTCAGTGTGTTTCTGAGAGTCTGTGTTCAGCACTGTCGGTCCTGGAGAGGAGAGAACCATGTATCTGGGTCATAGTTCATAGTTCTCTGTGTCCAGTGAGGCTGTTCTCAGCTCTGTGTGTGGTTTCTCTGTGAAACGGTTCCTGTTTTGTTATGCAGTGTATGGATATAAATGAATCTGTTTTATTATGCAGTATATGGATATAAATGCATCTGTTTTATTATGCAGTATACGGATATAAATGCATCTGTTTTATTATGCAGTATATGGATATAAATGCATCTAGGTCACAGTGAATATGAATCATATACGCACTCAGGCTTGTTAAAGAAAAATAAGGCCTTTTTAAATCACTTCAGGAGAAAGATAAGTGTGTGTGTGTGTGTGTGTGTGTGTGTGTGTGTGAGTGTATAGGTGTGTACGTATGAGTATGTGTGAGTATGTATGAATGTTTGTGTGAGTATATGTATATGTATACACATGCGAATTAGTCTGTGTGTGTGTGTCTGCGCATGCACAGGCGTGCGTAAGTGTGTATTTGTCCGTCAGCATGCGTGTGTGTGTGTGTGTGTGTGTGTGTGTGTGTGTGTGTGTGTGAAAATGCGTGTGCGTGTTTGCGAGTGTGTGTTTGCGAGTGTGTCACAGCTTATGCAGGTGTGTCAGTCATCACTATGTGTTGGCAAAGCCGAGCGGATTCTGACTACTTCACACTTTCACACCTAAATATAGAGAGATATCGAGAGTGAGAGAGAAAGATGAAAGGATGAAGAGAGAGAGAGTGAGAGAGGGAGAGAGAAAGACGGGGGGTAGACCTCTTGTCTTACTGCAGTATTAAAACGACATTGCTCTCTCTCTCTGTCGAGCTCTTTCACTCACTCTCTTTCCTTAACGCTCACTTCCCATCTGTTTCTGTTTCTCTCTGCATCCCTCCCTCTCTCTCTCTCTCTCTCTCTCTCTCTCTCTCCCCCTCTCTCTCTCTCTCCCTCCCTCTCCATCTGTTCTCCCCCCCCCTCTCTCTCTCTCTCTCATTAATCCTGAATGAAAGTCTATCAGGAGCTGTACTGTCACAGTCAAGTGAATTTCTCTGTTTCTGTGAAAGCCTGACTCTCTCTCTCTCTCTCTCTCTCCCTTCCCCTCACCTCAGAGTCAAATTGCACGTTCTTCAAGTTTTACACGTCTGGTGAGAATGCAGTCATATTTAAGAAGACGACAGATAAGAGTGAGTCTGCCTGTCTGTCTGTGTCACTCTACACATCTTTTTCAGTCTTTCTGTCCTGTTCCCCTGTCTCTCTCTTTATGTCTTTCTGTTCTGTCTCTCTGTTCCTCTTTTCCTCTCCGTTCTGTTTCTGGATCATGTTCACCACAAAAGAAAACAAACACAGTGACAAAACCATGATACCAATCCTTTATCTATCTATCTATCTATCTATCTATCTATCTATCTATCTATCTATCTATCTATCTATCTATCTATCTATCTGTCTGTCTGTCTGTCTGTTTATCTATCTATCTATCTGTTTGTCTATCTGTCTGTCTATCTATCTATTTATCTATTAGAGCCCAACTAATATAGGATTTTTCAGGCCGATAAAAATTTCGATATTTGATGATTTAAAAATCTGATAATGATATATTGGCCGATATTCTTTTTTTTCTTTTTAGAAACACGTAAACAAAGATTTACCCTAACATTTCTTATGTGTAGTTATTTAAGAGTCCTCACCAAGATAACATAACATGATGCAGTTTAAAAATAAACTTGTTTTATTGAACAAAAGTACAACAACATAGGTTAAAGTATGATAAATAATGCAGTAAACCGATACAGTGTCCTAGAGTAAATGCTGCTGTTGAATGCATCTAATACTAAATGACTGTCTGCTATGAGGACTTGTGACTTTGGGATTTCACAGTACACATTTGAAAGAGAAGCTAGATAACTTTTTTTGGCTACCAAGCCATGTCAGATACTTGTTCAGCTCGCGTTTATTTACGTGTCCCCTCTGGTTTAATAATTTCCAATGCACTGACTGTAACTACAGACATGCTAGTCGCAGATATATTTACCACTGCTTCATTTAGGCAGATATATTTACCATCGCTTCATTTCGGCAGAATAAGTTAAAAGCTATAGTTTAATCGCCCATTAACGTTAGCGGTTTTCCACTGATAAACATGACATTTGCTAGCTTTGTGGGTAACCTAATTTAGCAGTAGACAGCGTTATAAGCTGCTGTAAGTGATGTTGCTAGAGAATTTTTAGAAGTGACGAGGGAGAAATGACAGGACCGTTGTTTGTTTACTCGCTAGAACCGCCACACTGTTTCGTAAATAAACCTACAGTCACGAGTGTCAACAGCTTAGCCTACACCACTCAACTACCGTGACGTTGAGCGTAATTTTGATGTCTGTCGGCTGTCAGCTTTCAAGCTGCTGCAAAAAAATGAGGCGTGGCTGACGTGAGTGTCATAAGAAGAAGAATCCACCGTCCGTCTCTTTTTCAACTGTCATTTATCAGCCGTTAAACGCCGATACCGATTTATCAGCAGTTAGCTCATATCGGCCGATAATATCGGCACACCGATTTATCGGTCAGGCTCTATCTATCTATCTATCTATCTATCTGTTTAGAGTTCTAAATTTACTCTGAGAGTGTTAATTGTTTCTGGAATTGTGTTTACAGAATTGACACTCACCAGAGTAATGAGAACACTTAGATGTTAACTGATCTCAGGAAACTGTTTTACACTGGAAAATCATATCAGTAATTGCAAATTTGCTGCATTACCAAGATAGGAAACTGTATGACCAACTCGCTCTCTCGTGTTGAAATGCTTTCTGTCTCTCTCCATCCCTCTCTCTCTCTCTCTCTCTCTCTCTCTCTCCCTCTCTCCCTCTCTCTCTCCCTCTCTCTCTCTCTCTCTCTCCATCCCTCTCTCTCTCTCTCTCTCTCTCTCCCTCTCTCTCTCTCTCTCTCTCTCTCCCTCTCTCTCTCTCTCTCTCTCTCTCTCTCTCTCTCTCTCTCTCTCTCTCAGGTCTGAGTATAGCGGCGGCGATGCTGGCCCTGTTTAGTTTGTTTCTTATGGTGATGGGTTCTGTGTGCATCAGCATGGCTCTAAGTAAAGGAGTCCCTTTCTTCCTCAAACCCGCATCTTTCTGTTTCCTCCTCTCAGGTCAGAATGCTCTCTCTCTCTCTCTCTCTCTTTCTCTCTAAGCCCAGGGCAGTGTTGGCACTGGCTCCAGATACACTGTGCTGTTCTGGGCATCGGCCATTTTATAACAATGTTTGAATTCACCAGGGAAGATTTGATATCCTGCGTGGTTTACAGCAGATTACCTGCAGTGCTCTGCAGAATGTCGTGAACTCAGACTAACACACACTAATTTACTGCACTGTAATCTAACTGGTCACAGACTAACACACACTAATTTACTGCACTGTAATCTGACTGAGCACAGACTAACACACACTAATTTACTGCACTGTAATCTGACTGGATACAGACTAACACACACTAATTTACTGCAATGTAATCTGACTGGGCACAGACTAACACAGACTAATATACCGCACTGTAATCTGACTGGGCACAGACTAACAGACACTAATTTACCACACTGTAATCTGACTGGACACATACTAACACAGACTAATATACCGCACTGTAATCTGACTGGGCACAGACTAACAGACACTAATTTACCACACTGTAATCTGACTGGACCTAGACTAACACAGACTAATTTACTGCACTGTAATCTGACTGGTCACAGACTAACACACACTAATTTACTACACTGTAATCTGACTGGACCTAGACTAACACGGACTAATTTACCACACTGTAATCTGACTGGACACAGACTAACACAGACTAATTTACCACACTGTAATCTGACTGGACACAGACTAACACAGACTAATTTACTGCACTGTAATCTGACTGGTCACAGACTAACACAGACTAATTTACTGCACTGTAATCTGACTGGTCACAGACTAACACAGACTAATTTACTGCACTGTAATCTGACTTTTTTGGCTGTCCTCTCTGGTCTTCCACAGGATTGTCCATTAACTCTGTTTTTGCCTGACACTAAAAACTAATGAAATAATACAAAATTAATGAATAGTAATGTAGGACTTGGTTTTTAAAAAAATTTTTTAGAGCAAATAAACAGTGTGTTAGAAATTTATTTTCAGTTATGAATTTATTTTTTATTTATTTATTCATAAACCAATTGAAATGACAAAGAAACGCTCACCCTTTCATATGATATATTTTATGTTTATAAACGCTCACCCTTAAGCCTCCATTATGTCTCTAAAACATATTTTTCCCCTCTCTGCTCTATCCCTCCTTCATTTTTTTTCTCTAGGTATCCTGGTACTGCTGTCAATCATAATTTTCCACCAATCAGTGCTGGCGTTGTTGGCCAGTGACCACACTATTCCACTCCATTATGAACTGTCATGGTCTGTAGCCTGCGTGGGTTCGGCTGGTGCCATTTTAATTGTAGGCGGAATGCTCTTCCTGTTACTCTCTTTTCCATTCAGCACTTTGGAGAAATGCCTGCCTCATCGTGGCAGCGACACCTAGTGACATGGAGGACTAAGTGCAGGCTAGTTTAGGAGATTTTCTACCGTTTTAACTTGTTCATTTTTGAAATCTGACAGAGACAGGCTGAGTGATGAACAGATGGACCGATAGGTGTGTATAATGTTTACTGTTAACAGACTGAATATTTTTGTTCGTTTGTTTGTTTGTTTGTTTTGGTTTTCAACATCCCTAAGCGCTATGTTGTGTATTTGTTTAGCATCTCAGTGCATAAAAACTGAAAGTTATTCACTAAAGTGACGGATTTGGTGACCAGATTAGGCCTGTCATCAGCAGCGGTCTGTGACAGGGAAGTTACACCAGATTCGTAGCCCATTAACACTGTGCGTTTTGTCCGCCAGCGAATTCTTAGCCAGCGGGCTCTTAGCTTGCGTCTGTGATGTGGTGTGTTTGAAGGCATTAAAGTGTCTGTGCTCTTCCCCATGCGAGTGAGAGTTATAAATACCAAACTGAGATAGAAATGTGAGAAAAAAAAAACACTTTTCAAAACACTCAGACTCCTGAATGTATAAAGCCTTTAAATTTCTTAACACAAATCCTCATGTTTTGATGTTCAGTTAAGAAAATGAATCATTCAAATCAGTCAAGCTAATTTACAATTTACAGTTTAAAACTCAAAGTGGGTATTGCCTACAACATGTCAACGTTTTCATGTCTTCTTGGATAGTCTTCGGTTATTTGTGTCTTAACGTTAAGCTAATCGTGATAGCCTGGGAGGCGGAGGGACGCCTCTCTCTGCAGTACTGTATCCACTGGTTACCTTGGGTTCAAAGGTCAAAGGGTTTGATGACTTCACACAGCAGAAACAAACTATGCCTGAGTGTGTTCAGATTTGCTAACCCCAGCGGGACTAGATATCATCCTTAACGAGGAAGTCTGTACACAAGATCGATTGTGATTTGGTACACAAAGTGTGAGGATGAACTTAGAAGCCGACTGATATGTCATATGTGTCAGTAAATACTTTTAACCTGTGTTGAGGGAATGTTGTTTTTATGGGGTTTTTTTTGTATCTGATTTAAGGGATATGCTAAGACATTCAGACTGATGTGCTGTCTGTTACAGACTTGTTTTTCAACCACTTAACTGGCGTTTCAGTAATATTCAGTGTACACATAGGATAGTCATACTGTTTTCTTGTCCATTTCTCTCTCTCTCTCTCTCTCTCTCTCTCTCTGTCTGTCTCTCTCCCTCTCTCTGTCTCTCTCTCTCTGTCTGTCTCTCTCCCTCTCTCTGTCTCTCTCTCTCTGTCTGTCTCTCTCCCTCTCTCTGTCTCTCTCTCTCTGTCTCTCTCTCTCTGTCTGTCTCTCTCTCTCTGTCTGTCTCTCTCCCTCTCTCTGTCTCTCTCTCTCTGTCTGTCTCTCTCCCTCTCTCTGTCTCTCTCTCTCTGTCTCTCTCTCTCTGTCTGTCTCTCTCCCTCTCTGGTCTTCTCCTAATTTTACGTATAGTGTATTTGTCCATGTCTCTGTTTTTGGTTTTGCCTCAGAAAATAAATCTCTTTCACATTTTAGAAGTTTCTCGTCCATTCATTCTGTCTCTGTCTCTGTCTCTCTCTCTCTCTCTCTGACTAAAACTGGTGCTCATCAGTGCTTATCGACATTGAGACTATACTGGATCAGAAATTTAATCCCAAAATTTTAACTATGCCCTTCAGCTTCTAAGAATCTCTCTCCCTCTCCCTCTCTCTCCCTCTCCCTCTCTCTCCCTCTCTCTCTCTCTCTCTCCCTCTCTCTCTCTCTCTCTCTAAATACCCACACCGCTGCCTTGTGTCACCCTTGTTAACCCCTTCGGCCTCGTTCTTCCCTGACTTCGTCTCAGTCTTCAGAGAGCTACTCCAGAACGCCGGCAACGCTGGTTGTTTGTGGAGAGTTTTCATCTTCTCGAAGATAAACGTTACCAAAAAAAAAAAGAAATGTCAGTACATTCTCATCTCGTTAAAAAGCGTGGGGTTTTAAATGTTGCTCCTGTCTGTGTCTCTCTAAGCCCCCAGTCATGTATATATTAAGCCTGGTGTTTATGTAGACTGTGTGTGTGTGTGTGTGTGTGTGTGTGTGTGTGTGTGTGTGAACAGCAGTGAAACATTAGCCCGTTGAAGACACTCCACCCTAAGGAGAAGCTGTGTATATATAGCTCTTTAATAGCCTCACTCAGTACTGTATGCTCTCCTTACCTCAGCTCTCTCTCTGTGTGTGTGTGTGTGTGTGTGTGTGTGTGTGTGTGTCTGTAGGAAAGGTTTATGTCATTTTAAGTGTGAGCAAAAAAGTGAAGTCTAGGGAAAGACAGAGACTGAGTGAGAGAAGAGTGTGTGACTTTTACAGAAACAGTAATGCTTGTATGAGTGTGTGTGTGTGTGTGTGTGTGTGTGAGAGAGAGAGAGAGGGAGAGAGACAGACAGAGGGGGACAGAGAGAGAGAGAAAGAGTGTGTCAGTAGACTTTACTGTTAGGCATTTGCTGGAAGTTAGCTGCTGATGTTCTCAGGTGTGGTCAGTAGAGGGCGCTGTGGACACCCACCCTAAAATCCCCAGTGCTGATTACTTAACTCAGATTGACGCATAACAATGTAATTCTCCGTTCAGTCTCTCACAGATAAATCATAGTATCTCAGATCTTACATAAACTTCAACAGAATGTTCCATTAAGTCTCTCACAGATAAATCACAGTATCCCAAATGCTCCATAAAGCTGAACATGATTTCCCATTCAGTCTCTCACAGATAAATCACAGTATCTCAAATCTAACATAAACCTCAACAGAATGCTCCATAGGGTCTCTCACAGATCAATCACAGTATCTCAAATCTAACATAAACCTCAACAGAATGCTCCATAGGGTCTCTCACAGATAAATCACAGTATCCCAAATGCTCCATAAAGCTGAACATGATTTCCCATTCAGTCTCTCACAGATAAATCACAGTATCTCAAATCTAACATAAACCTCAACAGAATGCTCCATTGAGTCTCTCACAGATAAATCACAGTATCCCAAATGCTCCATAAAGCTGAACATGATTTCCCATTCAGTCTCTCACAGATCAATCACAGTATCTCAAATCTAACATAAACCTCAACAGAATGCTCCATAGGGTCTCTCACAGATCAATCACAGTATCTCAAATCTAACATAAACCTCAACAGAATGCTCCATAGGGTGTCTCACAGATAAATCACAGTATCCCAAATGCTCCATAAAGCTGAACATGATTTCCCATTCAGTCTCTCACAGATAAATCACAGTATCTCAAATCTAACATAAACCTCAACAGAATGCTCCATTGAGTCTCTCACAGATAAATCACAGTATCCCAAATGCTCCATAAAGCTGAACATGATTTCCCATTCAGTCTCTCACAGATAAATCACAGTATCTCAAATCTAACATAAACCTCAACAGAATGCTCCATTGAGTCTCTCACAGATAAATCACAGTATCCCAAATGCTCCATAAAGCTGAACATGATTTCCCATTCAGTCTCTCACAGATCAATCACAGTATCTCAAATCTTCCACAAATCTGATATGATTAGAAATGAAAACTGGAGACATATTTCTTCCTTGTCTTTTTCTCCTGATTTTTTTAACCTTTATCTTCTCCTTCATTCACTGCTTCGTGTGTGGACAATGACTGCCATACTAAGATGTTCTTTGACACACACACAACCACAGGTGACATAACTCTCTGAATGTTATTTGTTTTTTATAGAAAATCCGTGCAATACAGTGTTGTGACTTTTATCACACAATGAGATAAACCAATGTTATTTTTTCTTCATCTAGATTACATCTGTTCTCCACTACATAATATTTGTAACTGTCCACGTAAATGCTATAGCTGTGTGCAGTTTATTTTATTTATTTTTTTTCACATTTATTTTCATGAGTTAAAAAAGAAAAAGAAGAAAAGAAAAATCCGCACGCCTCGGTCTCTCTGAAAGTTCGGTTTTGTTTTGTCTTGTTGCGTTCTGTCACGCTGTGTTCCGTGGTCGGTTCCGATCAAGGTCGGGGGGGGGGGGGGGGGGGGCAGGTTGCAAAGGACCCGGACAGGGGTCAGTTGCCATCGGGCTGAGAGGGGTCAAAAGGTCAAACAGGTCTGGACTGTTAGCTCAGTGCAGACGAAGGAAAAGGTAACAGTGATGGAACAGGCAGTGATGTCATACATACAGGAAGCAGCTTAATCTTTTAGGTGGAAGCCATCAGACTGTTCGTTTGAACTCAGTGGAAGCTTTGGTTTCCCCAGTGCAGTGGAAACGTCCTTGAGAACTGTGGCAAGGTCATTCCTCTCAGACGTCACGTTCCTAGCCGAGTGTTCATTTGGATGAAGGGTTTTTTTTTCTCTTTTTTCCTTTCTTTCTTTTTTTGCAGCCATTGTGATTCTATCATAGTCACATGACATTAAGGAAAAATGACAAGCGATACAGGAAATACCACCCCCCTCCCCCCCAAAAAAACCCCACAACAGGCTGGTCCAATCAGAATTCAAGGAAGACTGAGTTCTCATACATATTCAATGAAGTAGCCCCTCCTATCAGTTATACAACATTCTCAATAGCCCAAAGAAAGTATCTATAGATTTATGCAAATATAGTTATGTGCAATTACAATTTTACATCTTCAGTTCAAAAGTATCCATACCCCCCCACCCCCCGTCCCACCCCCACACAGACACAATAAACATAGGACTTTTTATTGTTTTGATTATTTAAAATTTTCCCTTTTTCATTTCATGAGTTCCCCTTTTGAAAGCACAGTATTGGATTTTTTTTACAGTATTTTTCCATAAATAAACTCAACACTTTCTTTTTCTTTTTTTTTTTTTTTCTCTGTACAAATATGGTCAGTTCGCCCCTTTGTGAGGGTCTGTTCTGTTAATGCCCCAGAAAAGAAAATCTCTCAGCTTCAGACTAACAGCAACAGCTAATTCCCCACGACTGTAACAAAAATAATACTGTTCATGAATTTTCCATATATAAAAAAATCTCCTTTTCTATTCTTTTCTTTTTTTTTTCTTTTTTTTTAATTCATTTCAGCATTTCATTGGTCAGACGTTTGTAGTCCGTTCAGTATTTTATGATTCTGAATACATTGTTGGAAGACAATATAGAGATTACACACAAGACTAAACTATATGGTATCAAAGGGTAGAAAATAAACAATTTCCTCAAATAAATAAAAATATTTCCACAACGACAACAATGGTTATCATAATAATAATAATAATAATAATAATAATAATAATAATGACTTCATTCTCACACACATGCGTTAGCTGTGGTCTGAACCATTGTTTAAGTGTCACAGTTGTTTTATTCAAAAATCAAAAAAAAAGGAAAAAGAAAACAAAAAAAAAGGATCGGACGTTAAAAGTAGGATCATTCCAAACAATAAGAGCAAGCACTTCCATTATCTGAGTAACGGAGACGGAATCCCCCCGGTTCACTCAAACGCACAGAGACGAACGAGGGGAAGACTTCACAGTATCACTTGTTTTGATTTCATTTTGTGATTTAAAAAAAAAAAAGAAAAGAAAAGAAAAAAAAAGATGTCGTCGTCATTATTACTCAGGTATAGTTACAATGC
>NC_044503.1:40477601-40487601 GCF_902362185.1 Chanos chanos
CTATTTATGACAAGTTTATTTTTTAAACTGCATCATGTCATGGTATCTTGGTGAGAACTCTTAAATAACTACACATAACAAATGTTAGGGAAAATCTTTGTTTATGTTATGTGTTTCTGGATAAAAAAAAAGAAAAAGAATATCGCCGATATATCATGATCGGATTTTTGAAGTCCTCAAATATCGGAATCGTTATCAGTCTTTAAAATCCTGTATCGGTCGGGCTCTAACACACACAGAGAGAAATACACAAACTGGCAGAAAACTCAATCAGAAATATACACAGTGAACTAGGAGAGATAAAAACTTCACAACAAGATGAGCAAAATACGCAAAATCTAAACAAACAAACAAACAAACAAAAAACTGCCCAAATTGTTCGATCCCACATAACAAAACAAACTCAGTAAAAAAAAAAAAAAAAAAATCCCACAAAGAGCTCTTTCGCTTGCAGCAAACCGTGACCGTGACGCGGTCTGACATCATCAGCGTGTGGTTGTAAAACCCCTGAGTGCTGACTGATGGGAGAGCATTTCCCGCCAACGTCAGAGCACGAGAGAAGCTCCTGCTCCGACGGACTGTGGAGAGGAGCGTCAGAAAGTCCCCTGCCCCTCCAGAGTCGCTCCGGTCCATTAATGTTTGTGTGGACGTTAACGGACCGAACCCTAACAACCACGCAGGACCCCGCATCTCTGTCTCAACCCGTGCCTGCAGACTCAGGAACTAAATCACGTCGCGTCGTTTTAGCAAACGGAACCGCAAATTTCAGAGGCTTTTCCTACCACGAACGTCACATCTTCAGATAATCAATTTCGACTTGCAAAATGTGTATACAAATAATACACGTCAGTAAATATCACCAAAATATAAAATGATTTCACTAATATAAACACAGTAAAACCACCACTGCTCCCAGTTGGGCTCTGACACACCCATCGTGCCCAGTGCTAATTAGCCTAAACAGCAAATCTATATGAATTACAGGTAAAAAGGACATTACATCACACCAGATTACTTCACCAGATAAAACCATAGTCAGCAACACCTCACGCTAAAGTACAGCTCCGAACTAAAGCCCTTTTTATCAACACTTCATCACACTCAACGAGGCCATCTCCACTTCAAAGCCAAAAAACGCTGCAAAGAGCTTTTTTTTTTTTTTTTTTTCTTTTTTACATAACTGAAATCCTTTTTCTTCTCCTCTGGTACCCATATTTCAAACCCAAAAGACAATATATAGAAATGATATTCAAATCCCACAACTTCATACATTCAGTATGTTCCAGATGAACTGCTCAGCTCTGAAGCTTTATGGAAGTATATTATTATTATTATTGTCAGATGTCAAAACAGTGTCACGCAAATTTCAACTATTCTGACATGGGGAGACGATATTTTTTAAGGACGTAAAGTTTGGATTTCAATCTTTTTTCCTCTCGCTCTCTCTCTCTCTCTCTCTCTCTCTCCCTCTCTGAATTCTGTACTTAAACGCAAGAACACTCTGGAGACTTTAGAGTCAGACAGAGTCAATTATTAAATTAGATCATTCTTATGAAAAACCTCACCCTCATATCTGTCTGTCTGTCTGTCTGTCTGTCGCATTGTTATCAGCATATACTTCTGTCAAAGAAACAGGACCAACTAACCAAAATAAAGGTAGGTACTCCTCAACAAAGAGTATGAAGCAATATAGGAACCCTGTGCCACGGACACACACACACACTCAAATATATGTATGAATACTGAGCCCAAAGCAATGTATGAGGGTGTTTAGTGGACTACAATCATTTGATTGACAGGTCTGCAGTGGTCAGAGCTCAGACTGCCACAGACGACCCAATGGCAGGCCGAAGATGATGGACTGGGTGCTTCTGGGAAATGTAGTTTTGAAGAAGAGGCTGGGGCTAAAAGCATCGATTTCCCTTTCTAACCGCAATGATGACTTCACACGGACTGAATAAATGGAACAGCTTAGCAGCCGTGTCTCAAAGGGCAGAGAGAGAGAGAGAGAGAGAGCGAGAGAGAGAGAGAGATAAGGGGTTAGAGAGGGGGAGAGAGAGAGAGAGAGAGAGAGAGAGAGAGAGAGAGAGAGAGAGCGAGAGAGAGAGAGAGAGAGAGAGAGAGACAGAGAGAGAGAGAGCGAGAGAGAGAGAGAGAGAGAGAGAGAGACAGAGAGAGTGAGAGAGAGTGAGAGAGAGAGAGAGAGAGAGAGAGAGAGATAGGGGGTTAGAGAGGGGGAGGAGAAAGATAGGATGAAAGGGAGAGGGAAGAGCGCAGAGACTTGGATATCCCTTTCAAGTCTTGAACAGTAAACTGTAGCTGACGTTAGCATTAAAAGAAGCACGGATTGCTGGCCTGTAGTTTAATGCACTCTGCCTGTTTTTTTTTCACAGATGTGCTTATTCTGGCCGGTTTAAAGAAGGCTTCATCAAACTTTAAGCTTTTTTACCGTGGTGCTCTTACCTTTACACGCCCCCCAGGACAGTTTAACGCTTTTGACAAGCTTTTACAGCTGAGCTTCAGAAATCTACAATTAGCATTCAAATCACAGGCCCTCCTCTGCTTCTCTCTGGACAGTCAATGTCCCCTACTGCTGTGGACAGTCAATGTCTCTGTCTGCCGTGGACAGTCAATGTCTCCTCCTGCTGTGGACAGTCAATGTCCCCATCTGCCGTGGACAATCAATGTCCCCATCTGCCGTGGACAGTCAATGTCCCCATCTGCCGTGGACAGTCAATGTCCCTATCTGTCGTGGACGGTCAATGTCTCTGTCTGCCGTGGACAGTCAATGTCTCTGTCTGCCGTGGACAGTTAATGTCTCTATCTTGTGTGGACAGTCAATGTCCCTATCTGTCGTGGACAGTCAATGTCTCTGTCTGCCGTGGACAGTCAATGTCCCTATCTGTCGTGAACGGTCAATGTCTCTGTCTGCCGTGGACAGTTAATGTGTCTATCTGCCGTGGACAGTCAGTGTCTCTGTCTGTCGTGGACAGTCAATGTCCCTATCTGTCGTGGACAGTCAATGTCCCTATCTGTCGTGGACAGTCATTGTCTCTATCTGGTGTGGACAGTCATTGTCTCTGTTTGCTGTGGATGGTCAGTGTCTTTATCTGCCGTGGACAGGAAGCTGTTTCATGCTAATGTTAGCATGCTGAAACCCAGCGTGCTGGATCACACTGTCTAAGCCAGGGGAATGCACCAGACCCCTATACACAGACCTCTATACACAGACCTCTATACACAGACCCCTATACACAGACCTCTATACACAGACCCCTATACACAGACCTCTATACACAGACCCCTATACACAGACCCCTATACACAGGCCCCTATACACAGACCTCTATACACAGACCTCTATACACAGACCCCTATACACAGACCCCTATACACAGGCCCCTATACACAGACCCCTATACACAGACCTCTATACACAGACCCCTATACACAGACCTCTATACACAGACCTCTATACACAGACCCCTACACACAGACCTCTATACACAGACCCCTATACACAGACCTCTATACACAGACCCCTATACACAGACCTCTATACACAGACCCCTATACACAGACCTCTATACACAGACCCCTATACACAGACCCCTATACACAGACCTCTATACACAGACCCCTATACACAGAACCCCTATACACAGACCTCTATACACAGACCCCTATACACAGACCTCTATACACAGAACCCCTATACACAGGCCCCTGTACACAGACCCCTTATACACAGAACTGCGTACATGGAAGAAATCCTCGGTTAAAAAGATTTAAGAAAATGATAAAAGACTCCTTTGGAACTACACAGGTGTAATGTTAACTGTCAGTCACGGGTGTTGTGTTAACTGTCAATCACATGACACCATTGGAGCCATTGGTTTTTGTTGCGGGAAAAGTTGGGTCGAGTTTTGATTGAGTTGTGGAATGGGGCAGGATGTGTGTGAGATAAACAGATTTGACAAGGAGAGAGAGAGAGAGAGAGAGAGAAAGGGAGAGAGAGAGAGGGGGAAACAGACAGAAGGTTGAGGGAGAGGGGGAATAAGGAGAAACAGCAAAAGGAGGATAGCAAGTGGGTGAGTGAGAGAGAGAGAGAGAGGGAGAGAGAGAAAGAGAGAAAGAAAGAGAGAGAGAGAGAGAAAGTGAGTGAGAGAGAGAGAGAGAGGGAGAGAGAAAGAGAGAGAGAAAAAGATAAAGAGAGAGAGAAAGAGAGAGAGAGAGAGAGGAGTTGTAGTTGGTGAGGGGTAAAGAGGTTAATTATCTTTCAGCAGGCAGAATCCTTCTTCTCTAACGGGCATTTCTTAATGTCGGATTAATTACCTCACTGGGCATATTTATCACACACACGCGCACGCACGCACACACACACACACACACACACAGAGATCTAAGTCGTCCCATCAAGGGCATCCAGTAGACCCAGAGAAGGGAGGAAAGGTTTTATTTTATCCCAGGAAATAAGGAGTGAACTCTTCCTTCTCCACATACTAATTACAGAAACCAGCTGATAAGACTTCTCTCTCTCTCTCTCTCTCTCTCTCTCTCTCTCTCTCTCTCTTTTCCTCTCCCTCTCTCTCGCTCTTGAAAAAGACTTTCATTCTGAATGAGCTGTGAGGAGAAAATGAAGTTGTGACAGCAGCCCACTGTGAGCAGTCTGACTGAACTGAACTTCAGTACTGAACAAAAAAAAAAGACCACGTGTTTAGACAAGAAGCACCCGCAACTGTCACAATATCACAAAGAACTGCAGCTTAGATAGACAGATAGATAGATAGATAGATAGATAGATAGATAGATAGATAGATAGATAGATAGATAGATAGATGTCTGTGATGAAAAACAAAGAACATATTTGGAAGTTTAGGTAATATCCGATATGCGGGAATATGATTTAGCTCCAAGTTTTTGTTTTGTTGTGTTGATCAAAAGACAAAACACAAACAGCATATTTCCACGCGCAGCGTGTCTCAGCTGCAGTACCGCGCTGACCACGGCGTTAAGGTTTCACAGGTTAAGTAAATAAGCACCTTTAAAACGACTCTTGAGAACAGTACACGACGATATAGTTTAGAAAATGTTGTCAGTCCGTGAGTTTGGAGCGGTAAATGGTCAAGAAGGCCCAACTCACACACACACACACACACACACACACACACAAGCTGTACACTACGAGACGTACCATGCTTGTGACTGGAGTCTGTGAAACGGCGCTAAGAAAATCTTAACGGTTTTCGCCCGCGGATGACATGCGCGTGCAAAGCATGATGAGGGGATAGTAGGTAGAGGTGGATGAGCATTTTTTCCCTCCTTTCCGGACCCCATCTGCCTGTGTATGTGTGTGTGTGCGCGCGGGTGCGCTGGCGTGCGTGTGTATATGTGTGTTCGACTCTCTCTCGGTCGCTCCCTCTCTCTCTGAATCCCGTCCTCTCGAGCCGCAGTGAATTCATTACATGGTGCTAACGGCTAACGACCGCCACCACGGAGCACCGAGTACCGGAGCTCTCTCAACGGACCAAAAATGGACGACGTAGCGTCCCTCTGACCGGCCACGCACATGTTCCACACCGTGCCTGTCCGTGACACAACACATCACCACACGCGATTACCAAATCAACTGACGAAATGTTTCCCCTCAAAGGCCGTGAGAAAAAAAAAGACCAAACTAATTAATCCGGTCGTGTCGGTTTCTCTAACGGGATTAGATCTGTTAGTCTTCATGCACATGCATAATGAATTGGAGCTATCCAGCCTACGATGCACTTTCGGTTGCAGGGGTGTGCGAGCAGAACGCGATGGGTCCTTTTACACAACTTAGCGCGTGTCAGGACATCCATTTATCACATCAAAAAATATTTTGTGCAAAGAACTGCAAGTTGCAGGCAATGAGAGAGAGAGAGAGAGAGAGAGAGAGAGAGAGAGAAAGAAAGAGAGAGATCGAGTTCGGGCTTTGCAAGCTTGCAATATGCAATTGATTGATTTCGCTAGTCTGCATTTGTTTTGAGCAAAAACACAAACGGTCACCAAATGTTCAAATGACAGGGTTTGTTCGCAAAAAATGCCAGCGAGTCAAATAAATCTTACCCGGTTGAGTTCGTCGGCTGGTTGAAGATCACACTCACACGGAGATGGGATGTGGAGAGAGACGGCAGCAGAGACGGAGAGAGAAAGAGAGATGAACGGGAAAAAAAACGACGTGGATTAATACCGTCCAAATAAATTTGACAGCTGTCCGTTAATATTGGAAGACTAATACTCGTTTTTTAAAAACATGATAGAATTCATCTTTCAGTCGAAAAAAAATATGAAAATCTCTCTGAAGGCAGGACAGAAAATTTGGAGAAGATATTCAAAGAGCACAAGGTCCCACGTCACCGAACACGGGTTTGTCTACAGCGCATGCAGCCAATGCGCGTGTATGTGTGTGTTTGTGTGTATGTGTGTGTGCGCGCGCGTGTGAGTGTGTGTGTGTGTGTGTGTGTGTGTGTGTGTGTGTATCCTGCTCTCGACTGCGTCTCCCCCCTCCCTCCCGCGCGCCCGGGCTGCCTACCCGTGCGATCCTCTCTCTTTCTCTCTTCCCCCCCGTGCGTGTGCGTGTGTGTGTGTGAGTGAGTGAGAGAGAGAGAGAGAGAGAAAGAGGCAGAGATATAGAAAGAGAGAGAGCGCTTGCGACGTAAGCAACTTGTCGCGTGCCAACTCTTAACAGATGAATGGGGAGTAAATTAAGTGCTGTTTGAATTTTCTTTCTTAACCATGTCCCGTTTGTACATTTTGATATTTTGATGTAACATCTCCCAGTCTTCTATTCTATCATACTCACAGCCTTTTAAAACGACCAGGCAACACTCAGAATGTGTTCACTGGAGCGTGTGTGAGAGTAAGTGTGTGTGTGTGTGTGTGTGTGTGTGTTTGTAGGGATGGGGGGGGGGGCATAATATAATCATACAAGAGCGCGTGAGTGAACGGTGGCCTTTTAATGAAATGCGGTGCTATTCTGCCCAAACGAGAAACGAGAGTGTAGTACGCGAGTTCCGCAGAGGGGGAGAGAGAGATAGAGCGAGAGAGAAAGAAAGAGCGAGAGAAAGAGAGAGCGAGAGAGAGAGAGAGAGAGAGAGAGAGAGAGAGAGAGAGAAGCAGGGTTGACTGCGACAGTTGCTTCATAACCGCTTTTTTTGTTGCTCGGGCTCCCTCCTTCTCTCAGTCCCTCATATCTCCGATTTGCATTAATGAACATTTGTTTACTTGTTTGTGCATGTGTGTATGTGTGTGTGCTGTCACAGAAGCGCGAGTAGGAGGTGGCTCAAGGTCGAATAAAACCACCGTGGTGTGAAAAGCGTCGCTTAAAACGTCGGTTGAACCGTCGTTGAGCGGTGCAGGCGTAAAAACCGTGAATGTTTTGGGCTGGCACATTTTCGGGTTTAGAGACACGCGGGGGGGAGGGGGGGGCGTTAGCGTTGGTTAAGGTTAACGCGCACACACTGTCAAACCACAAAACCTCACCCTTCTCTCCCTCTCTCTCTTCATACACACACGCGTCAAAGCGACCAGACCACATATTACAGTACAGTATAGTGAACTTCGACCTTCACGGGCTTTTCCGCCCCCTTCACTCTCTCTCTCTCTCTCTCTCTCACACACACACACACACTGGGTAGGTTGGCGCTAATACAGAGTGACAGCTCTTTCATGCAGCAATAGTGATTGTGAAAAGAGACCTTCACACACACACACACACACACACACACACACACACTTACACATACTCACACACACACACACACACACACACAGGGAAAGAGTAAAGGGAAAGCCAAAAGAATAGGAATAATACAATCGCAATCCATTTTGTTTCTCTCTCTCTCTCTCTCTCTCTCTCTCTCACTCACTCTGTCTCTCTCTCTCTCTGTCTCTCCCTCACTCTCTCTCTCTCTCTCTCTCTCTCTCACACACACACACACACACACACACACCAGTGCCAATCAATTGAAATGCAAGCTGCCCTTAGGCTGTGGTGGCCATATAACAAAGCAGAGGGGTCTGTTTTAACTTCACATTTTAGCGCACACGCACACACGCGCACACACACACACACGCAAACACACACACACACACACACACAGACACACACACACACGCACACACATAGATGATCTCTCTCTTTTACTGAACGAAACAGCACGAAAAGCCCAACATCCGGTAATGACTCTCTGTTTCTTTTGCTTTTCACTCCCTCTTCCCATTTCTGTCCATCAGTCGTGCGCACAGCCTCTCTCTCTCTCCCTCTCTCTCTCTCTCTCGCCCACCTTACAGAAATCACATCTGAAGCGTGACGTCATCGTGCGGACTGAGGCGGCATCAGGTGTCAGGATGCCTCTTGTCCAGTTGAAAGGGCTCCACTGCATGCAATGTTAACCAATCAGAGCCCTGAACAAATAACTCTGAGCCAATCATGGTCATCGCCTTGATTGAGGTAAACACGCACGCACACACATGCACATTCGAATCAACTAACCTTCAAATATGTGAAAAGTGTTTTTTTCCGTTGTGAAACAGTTTTATATAACGAGGACAGCGATTTTGACAGAGACTACATCATGGAAAACTGACTTCAGTGCACTGGCCCTGGTTTCAGCACCGCGGACAGCGATATTAAAGCGCTCTGTGATCATTTTGAACTTAAACCACCAGAGGGCGACAGAAATAATCTGTTTTTCACTTAAATGTATTTGTTCCTTTATGTATTTGATTCCAAGTCCCCGAATCTGACGTTAATCATGTCCAAAAAACCCACAAGCGAATTCCTTCTTAAGCACACGTTATGGCATATATTAAAGTTAATTTGTGGGGGAAAAACAGTTATTTCTTTGAAAGCACCTTATAAGTTTTTGTTTCCTTAAAAGTCAGTTTAAAAACATCTTTACTTCAGAGCGCATTTCTTCAGCAACCCCAACTACTAAGTGATGAACCTTGTCAACCGTAATCGATAATCCCCTCCGTGGAGTAAACCGTCCATGCGACAATCCAACACGTAGACGAATTAATGAAACAAACCATTAAGAACTACCAAGAAACCGTTTTATTTGAGTTCAACGTCTTTATTTGGTTGTTGTTTGGTTATTTGCGTTGCGTGTCTGTGTCTCTCAGTCATATGCTAAATGAAATTCCGAGATCATAAACAGAGTATGGGCGGGACTTCAGTCACGTGATATTTAAATCGGTAAAACCACACGTTTCACTATATGTCAATATAATTAATCTTAAAAATTCATAAATGATCACAGATAAAATATTTAACATTTTTTGTTCCTTGCTCAACATTTACCTGTAGCTTAAAAATTACAAATCATCATCCTCATCCTCATCATCATCACCCTCATCCTCATCATCGGTTTAAGTACAACAGTGATAGTAATTTCTAATAATAAAAAAGAGAGATTGTGAATGCAGTGAGGCAGCAAATGAAAACATCTCAAACCAAAACTCAGTCAGTTCACCTAAGGACATGAAAGCCTTGTTTATGTACATATCTATAGTGTAGACTACAGTCAGTTTCATCTGCATGTCTCATGAGTGTGTGTGTTTGTGTGTGTGTGTGCATGTGTACGTGTAGGTGAGAGTGTGTGTGTGTGTGCGTGTCTGTGAGTGACTGTGTGTAAGAGTGTGTATGTGTGTATGTCTGCGTGTGTGAGAGAGAAAACGTGTGTGTGTATGTGAGAGAGAGAGAGAGTGTCTCTGTGTGTATGTGTGTGTCTAAGAGCATGTATGCGTGTGTGTCTGTGAGTGTGTGTGTGTGTGAGAGAGAGAGAAATCTCGTGTGTGTGTGTGTGTGTGTGTGTGTCTAAGAGCATGTATGCGTGTGTGTCTGTGAGTGTGTGTGAGTGTGTGTGTGTGAGAGAGAGAGAAATCCCGTCTGTGTGTGTGTGTGTGTGTGTGAGAGAGAGAGAGAAATCTCGTGTGTGTGTGTGTGTGTCTAAGAGCATGTATGCGT
>NC_044503.1:40500101-40502601 GCF_902362185.1 Chanos chanos
TAATTGTGTTCTTCATTCTCTCTCCAAATTCAAGTACTATTGGTAGCCTACATTAAAATGATCTGTGAAAATTCTGCAGTTTGAATGCTCATGAAACATCCACTTTTGTGCAGTCTGTGTGCTAAACTTTATTGTGCATCGTAATTATCAGCACCATATCATTATAATCTGACACAAACTGCCTGTAGTAGACCTAATATTATCATTCTGTAAATACAGTACTGTAGAGGCTATATTCCAGTAGTAGGTATCCTGTAAATTCCTATAGGATAAATTAGAACATTCCTACAATATTACAAAATACACTACTCAAAAAGGGACAAATCATAAATAATGGCCTGTCTCCAATAAAAGCCTGGTTCTCTATTTGAGAATTTACGTTATTCGCTGTTGATTACTACCAAAGCTCCGGAGCCCAAAAATGGTATTCAGTACAGCCCTAATATAGCCCTATATATATATACACACACACACACACACATATATATATATATAGAGAGAGAGAGAGAGAGAGAGAGAGATGATATTGTTGTGGACAGTCACTCTCTCAACATTATACTGGACTTCTCCCTCTTTCTCTCTCCCTGTCTCTCTCTTTCACTCCGTTGTGTGTGTGTGTGTGTGTATCTCCCAGGGCAACAGACCAAAGGTTTGATCAATCCGTAATTAATTAATGACATTTGTTTGCTGGTGTGAGTCTGTGACGTCCTCACAATGATGGCATATTCGTCACTGATTTTTCACAATCAGTGACCCAGACGCCAAAAACCTAAAGAACAACATGCAAACAGAACAACATGCAAACATTCACTTATGTTTTGTCTTACATCTGCAAACACCAATTAACTTCTATATTTAATCACACGACACTGACATGACATCACATCCCTCTGCATTCTCTCTGTTGACTGTGTGTTTGGGTAAATTATATTCTCTCTCTATTCTCTGTTGACTGTGTGTTTGGTTAAACTGTATTCTCTCTGTTGACTGTGTGTTTGGTTAAACTGTTTTCTCTCTGTTGACTGCGTAGTGGTTAAACTGTATTCTCTCTGTTGACTGTGTGTTTGGTTAAACTGTATTCTCTCTGTTGACTGTGTGTTTGGTTAAACTGTATTCTCTCTGTTGACTGTGTGTTTGGTTAAACTGTATTCTCTCTGTTGACTGTGTGTTTAGTTAAACTGTATTCTCTCTGTTAACTGTGTAGTGGTTAAACTGTTTTCTCTCTGTTGACTGTGTGTTTGGTTAAACTGTATTCTTTCTGTTGACTGTGTGTTTAGTTAAACTGTATTCTCTCTGTTAACTGTGTAGTGGTTAAACTGTTTTCTCTCTGTTGACTGTGTGTTTGGTTAAACTGTATTCTCTCTGTTGACTGTGTGTTTGGTTAAACTGTATTCTCTCTGTTGACTGTGTGTTTAGTTAAACTGTATTCTCTCTGTTAACTGTGTAGTGGTTAAACTGTTTTCTCTCTGTTGACTGTGTGTTTGGTTAAACTGTATTCTTTCTGTTGACTGTGTGTTTAGTTAAACTGTATTCTCTCTGTTAACTGTGTAGTGGTTAAACTGTTTTCTCTCTGTTGACTGTGTGTTTGGTTAAACTGTATTCTCTCTGTTGACTGTGTGTTTGGTTAAACTGTATTCTCTCTGTTGACTGTGTGTTTGGTTAAACTGTTTTCTCGCTGTTGACTGTGTGTTTGGTTAAACTGTATTCTCTCTGTTGACTGTGTAGTGGTTAAACTGTATTCTCTCTGTTGACTGTGTAGTGGAAGTGCATGAGTCAGCCTGATTCTCATTAGTGCTGAATTTCACCAGCATTCTGAGGACATTTCACTGTGTGTGTGTGTGTGTGTGTGTGTGTGTGTGTGTGTGTGTATGTGTGTGTGTGCGAGCGTGCATGCGTGTGTGTGTGTGTGTGTGTGTGTATGTGTGTGTGTGTGTGTGTGCACATGTAATGAAATGTTTTTCTAATTTGTGTGCATGTGCCCATTTAAGGCTGTGTGTCTCTATCTGTTTGTGTTTAAGGTCAAGAACAATTTGTGCTGTTTGGTGTGCGTGTGTGTGTTTGTTTGTGTGTGTGTGACAGAGAGAGAGAGAGAGAGAGAGTGTGTGTGTGTGTGTGTGTGTGTTTGAGAGAGAGAGAGAGAGAGAGAGAGAGAGAGAGAGTGTGTGTGTGTGTGTGTTTGAGAGAGAGAGAGAGTGTGTGTGTGTGTGTGTGTGTGTATCTTGTCTTGTTTTCACCCTGTCGTTTCCTGTCTGTCTCTTTGAATGGATGACTCAGTTTAGCACCCAGAGCAGTGAGAGAGGGGGGGGGGGGTAAACAGAAGTGAGAGGAACACAAAAATACACACACACATGTGCACACACACAGGAAGACAGAGATAGAGAGAGAGAGAGAGATAGAGAGGGGGAGAGAGAGAGAGAGAGAGAGAGAGAGAGAGCCTAGTCCTGTTACTGAAATTACTTTGCACTCACATATTTTCATATTTTCACCTCTCTGTCTCTTT
>NC_044503.1:40507601-40510101 GCF_902362185.1 Chanos chanos
AAAGGATGCTCTGTTCTTTACCCTTTCATCCCCTGTCTCCCTCAGCTTGTCTTTCTCTCTCTTTATCTCTGTCTTTTTCTTCCCTCTCTCTCTCTCTCTCTCTCTCTCTCTGCGCTCCCTCCGTGTCCTGGCCTATCTTTGGCTGCTTAGTGGAGAATCTTACATTTTTAGGCGTGATATCAATAGGATCTCTGACCTCTAGAGGCAAGAGAGAGAGAGAGAGAGAGAGAGAGGGAGGGAGAGAGAGAGAGAGGGAGAGAGAGAGAGGCCAGTACTGTAAAGCGGTTATGGGAGATTTAATTAGGCAGGTTATCTGAGGCCTCCTCATTAGATCATTGCAATCCACTGGGACTTGACTTTGATTCCAAGGGTGGCAGGAGGAAGAGAGAGAGTGACAGAGAGAATGAGCGAGGGAGCAGGAGAGAGAGAGAGAGAGAGAGAGAGAGAGAGAGAGAGAGAGAGATGGGGTGGGGGGGGGGGGCTGCAGTAAGAATTGACCACCTTTGTTGTGTCAACAACAGTAAAAAAAAAAAAAAAAAAGTTCAGATCAGTACTTTTGGATTTACAGTAGAGTAAAGGAGTGTGAGGGAAAGACAGATGCATGCTACGATATGACTAGAACAAGAAACACCAAACATCTTGACTTAAAGACCTGCTTTTATTTCCACTCAAAAAAACAAAAACAAAAACAAAAACAAAAAGCAAAACAAAAAACACCCCCAAAAACACACACACACAAAATTGGGGCCGGAAACCCAGTACTGGACACACAAGATAACTTATTATCTATATTCAATTTTTTTATTTAATCATAAGCACTTATCACAAGTCTATCTATCCATCTATCTACCTATCTATCTATCTATCTATCTATCTATCTATCTATCTATCTATCCTTATGTATTCATAAAGAAATTAAAAAGCTTAACATGAAAATAATAAGCAGTTCTAAACTGAATAATGTTTAATTTTATAATAAAAGCAATTGAACAGCGCTACCCTAACTAAAATATTACATTTAATGTGGTTTTTTTTTTCTTTTTTAATGTCTGTATGCACGTTTCCTTATCAGTATCAGATGAAAGAGATGTACTGGATTTCCTCCTATCGGCCAAATCCCTCGTGTAAGTACAGTCTACGGTCAAGGAAAACATATGGCCAAGTCCCACAGCCCTCAGACCACAGTTCCCAGTCCTGCAGGATTCTTCAATAAATGTTTTTCTCAACGCTCAGCTACAGTCATTGTCATGTCATGGTTTTTCAAAGTAACGACAGAACAAGAGAGAGTATAACAGAAACAGCACCTGAACGGGCTAAACAGCTATTTCCGTTTTTTTCCCCCCCTTTCTCTCCACTCTTCTTTTCTCCTCAGTCTTTTATTTCATCATTTCCTCTTTTTTCTTCCCTCCGTCCCTCGTCTCTTTTTCTCTTTCTTTCTTTTTTTTTAAGAAAAAAAAAAAAACCTCTGCATGTTTAAAAAAAAAAAGGGAAAAAAAAAAAAAAAAAAGCTAAATTCTGGTCGCAGTCAGAGTAGAACCCCCCCAAAACACCCGATGTCATTTTATCCTGGGTTAGTTTTAGCAGAGCATGGTGACTGGGTTTTTGAAGTTCAGGTCTGGGGTTCTACTGGGCCAGACCTGGGTTGACCCAGGATATAAAACACTTATCATCTGGGCAAAACCATTGAGGGGAAAAAAAGGGGGGGTGGGGGGTGGGCCCAAAATCTATTAAAAAATCAGAATTCAGAAGTGACATGCCTCTGACCTAAACTAAATGTACTATCGTAGATGCGACTCCTACTTTAAACATGTTATCATTTTTACCGCTTATCGGATACTTTTATTTGTCGTTTTGATCTACTGAAACGCGGCTACGCTGTCATAGTGAGATGGCCATAGAAACCGCCAGAACGGTTGGTAATATTAAAGACAGGGATTTCTCTACCTGTAAAAATACGACTCCAAACCTGTGGGCTGTGAACAGTGATGTCATTTCGGCGTAAACACAGCCAGGGGCTGCTCTTTCCTGATGCTATTGTATTGACGGAGCGATGACAATAATATAAACTCTATTTACAGAAACCTAAGAGTATGGTGCAGCGGTCCTGAAACACGGATCTCAATAAAGTTCTAAAGTTTTCCTGTAGAACTAGGATTAAAAGTAAAAACATTAAGATTTGAAATGATTTCTACTATGTGATTTTTTTTTTCTCATTTTTTGTGTTATGATTATAATTTTTGAATGAAACTGTGCATTTGTGAGGCAAAGATAATTATTGACTGAGATGTCGATGCAACCTTTTTTTTTTTCCTTAATGATGAGTGAGTGTTAGTAAATGTTGCCTAGCTAACTAGAAAGCATTCGCTTAGTTATTTCAGAAAGTTGAGAAAACTGGTTAGCCGATATGTTTCTATGTTTTTATTTATGTATTTATTTATATGCCAATAGCTGCCTATTCATGCTTTAAAAAGTGACCTAACAGGTTTGGGTTTTGACTTTT
>NC_044503.1:40522601-40535101 GCF_902362185.1 Chanos chanos
TATCAAGATGAAGTTAAGCTTCAGCATTTAATGCACACACACACACACACACAGACACTGTAAACTCTCTCAAACACACACACACACACACACACACACACACACACACACTGAACATGCACACACACACTGTAAACTCTGTCAAACACACACATACACACACACTGAACATACACACACACACACTGTAAACTCTCTCAAACGTACACACACACTGTAAACTCTCTCAAACGTACACACACGCTGTAAACTCTCTCAAACACACACACACTAAGTTCTCTCAATCACACACACACACACACACACACACACACAAAACACACTCACAAGGTGAAGCTCTCGTTCCAGACGGGATTAAGGGTTGAGCGGATGGTTCTGGTTTTCTGTTTGCTCTGGCTCTTTGGATCAGGAATGAGCTTGAGTTTCACATATGGGTCTGACAACCCATTTGGATCCATCGGGATCAGATTATGAGCTTCGTACACTAAAACACACAAACACATAGATACACACACAGTCAGGGTTCTGATGTCACTTTTCACTCTTCACTAAGAACACCGTTTCTGCCATGACCAGTAAGACCAGCACATTGGCACTAGTTTGTTTCAAAGCCAGTGAGACCACACCTCAGAGTCCTCCTCCTCTTACAACAGTGAGACCTGTCCGGAGCAGGAGACGCTGGCCCACGCAACTGAGAGAGGCCTTGAAACCTTAACCAGCTAGGACCATTCTCTGCACTGACAGAATGGCTGCATTAACTCTGTGCACCACTAGGGGGCACAATTATAACATAAAAGGTAAAAAATGCAGGTCACTTCCTGTGTGCTTGTCTTTGTGCACTTGTTCACAGACTGTGACTGTGCACATAGAGGTGTGTGTATGTGTGTGAGTGTGTTAGTGTGTGTGTGTGTGTGTGTGTGTGTGTGTGTGCTCGGTCATCAAATGCAAATAGTGGTATGTGTGTGTTTGTTTGTCTCTGGAAATCACCTCCAGCAAATAACTTGAAAACGACCTTTTCATCTGTTTAAAAATGCTGCATATCCTTTTGGAGCGCATTCTGCATTCCTCTCACTCTTCTCTGCATCTCACACCCCCTCCCTCTCTCCCTCTCTCTCTTTCTCTCTCTCTCTCTCTCTCTCTCTCTCTCTCTCCTGCTGTGACTCCACTTTTCCACCGCAGTGAGCTACATCTGTCAGTTTACTTCACCTTTGTTTGAGAGACAGAAAGGATGGGGGAGAGAGTGAGTGTGTGAGAGAGAGAAGAAGAAGAAGAAGAAGAAGAAGAGAGAGGACAGGACGGAGAGAGAGAAGGAAAGAGCTTCCCTAACTTTCCTTTCTCACACTCTAACTCACCTGTCAGGTAGCCCCGCCTCCTTTGAGCGACCTTTGGCAGATTGCCCCTCCCCCCTGTGTGCCTTTGACCCATAACCCCGCCCACTCGAGCTCATGCAAGACAAAATCTCTTCCCTTTGATCTATAACCTGTCCTCTTGTGCCCGTCCAGAAAACTGAAGCCCCTCCCACTCCTGCTCACCTGTGACATATAGCTCCTCCCTCTCTCCTCGTACACTCAGGTGGATCCGCCCCCTTTTCTCTGTGTGGTCGTGTCCACAGAGGCTGGGCACGCTATTCTCACAACGTTTATGGACGTTCATATCGCAGCCTCAAACACACACACACACACAGAGACACACACACACACAGAGACACACACACACACACACAGACATACACAAACACACACACACACAAGGAGGCAAAAACATAAAGTCAGACACATGATAATTGATACTAACAAGGCAGTTAATAGGACAAGCGAACAAGCTATATGTTAACCTGAATTATATTAATTTCATTTTAATAGCAAAAAACCCTCAAAAATGTTTGATTACAAACAAATTATTTCGGGCTCAGTTTCACAATCACAGCGAATGGTAGTGAAAATGATGTATGTTTACACTAATGAACGTATAGATGAATGAAGCTTTGATTGTTTTGGGTGTTTTAACTAATTGTTCTAACAAATCGTTGATTTACTGTTCATGGGCATTAGATGAGATGGAAGAGAGGAAAGAGGACAGAGAGAGAGAGACAGAAAGAGAGAGAGAGAGAGACAGAAAGAGAGAGAGAGAGAGCGAGACAGACAGAGAGAGAGAGATTGGCACATGCCACTGGTATGGTCGGCCATCTTGTTTTCCTGTACAGTTTACTGTAAGCAGGCCGCACTGACAGTGCTAATGATCACTTACTGTTGATCAGTAATCACACACACACACACACACACAGACTCACTGCTGCATTTCATTCCTTGGTGAATGAGTCCATAGAGTAGAGACCCACAGTGGTCACAAAACGTAGGACTGGAGTAGGTGTGTATCTTAAACTTGTGTTTACTCTTCAGATCCTACACACACGCACACGCACACATACACACACACACACAGATTACACAGAAGAAGAGAGAAATACATTAGTATTTAGTAAATTGCTTAAAAACAGACTGACATGAGAGAGAGAGAGAGAAAGAGAGAGAGAGAATTTAAATTAGGAGCTGTGTGAGATTCCCACTGAAGCTGACCCTCCCTCTAAAAATAGGGTTAGAGAGTTCACACAGACACACACACACACACACACACACACACAGAGTCCAGAGGATGCTCTCTCTCGCTCGCTCTCTCTCTCTCTCTCTCTCTCTCTCTCTCTCTCCCTCTCTCTCTCTCACTCACACACTCACACACACACACACACACAGTGTGTGTGGAGGACAGTCTCTGTGCTGAAGAGGCAATTATCTGGTCTATTTTCTGAGGTCAGAATTAGAGACAAATAAAATGAGAGTAACTGAGCTGTGACACTTCAGCTCCTCCATCAAAAAAACGCAACTCTGTCCTATCTTTTCCTCTCTCTTCAACCCTCATCTCCTCTCTGCTGGTAATTCTCCATCAAAACACATCATTCTCTCCTCTCCTTTCATTAAAATGCATCTTTCATTCCTCCCTGCTCCTCTCTCTCTCTCTCAAAATTCCACCCGATGCCTCCCTCATCTCACCCCTCTCCTTCTCTCTCACGGTTCCTCCCCAACCACCTCCTCTTCCTCTCCCTTTCTCTCTCTCTCTGTCGCGCTGTCTCAGTTTTCGCTTTTGCTCTGTAAATCTGTCACCCTAATCCAGCAAGATCTTCTCCTTTAAGTCTCTCTCTCTCGCCCCCTCTCTCTCTATCTATCTCAAACACACAAACACACTCTTTCTCCTTGACCTACTTTCCCACCCAGTGTTTTTCGATGGATGGAAAAAAAAACGTGAAGGGATGTCTTTTAAATCCCTGAGAGAACAACAGAGAAAGAGAGGAAGAACATTCACACTCTCCGTCAGAGTAACACCATCATCAGCTCAGATCAGTGAGGTGCTAGAAAAAGAGTTGGAAGGAGAAAGACAGATGAGGTGCTGTTTGGATGTCAGGCTAGTAACACATACATAACTGTGTGTGTGTGTGTGTCAGAGAAAATAAGAGATGAAAGGAGTTGGGGAAATGAGAGAACAGAACAGACAGAGAAATGAACCGAGGCAATGGTCAAGAGAAAGTGAGAGGTGGGGCGACAGGGAGGAGATGAAAGAGTGAGAAAAAGACAGAGGTCAGAAAGGAAGAAGGAGACAGACATGGTGAACAGAGGGACAAGAGTGGGAGTGAGAGAGTGAAAAAGAGAAAGCATGATACAGAGAGATACTGGGCAGGAGGTAGGGATAGAGGAAAGAGAAAGCATAACACGAGGTGTGTAAGAAAATATCGATAATATCGAGTATCGCGATATGTTCTGTGATACTGTGTCGATTTCTCAAAAACACCATTGATTTTTAATTAATAGGTTACATGCAAAGATTCATGGTAGACAGTGGTTCATTTTGTGTTGTTTAAACCCCCTAGATAGCTGTGTTGTAATCTATCCTCAGCCATTTGACTCTTCCACTCCAATTTAACAACATAAACTGAGACAGGAAGTAGCATAAGGGCGCATCGCTAACATTCGCACTAGGTTTGTAAATGCTAACGTTACCACCGATGGCTGAACCTGAAAGAGTTAGACCAGCTCCCACGGCGTACAGAGCTGAAGTGTGGGCTCATTTTGGCTTCCACCATAAAGAAGGCACTAAGGAGGTCGACAAGAGTCATGCTGTTTGCAAAATGTGCCATGCCAAAATCAAATACTCTGGGAACACAACAAACCTTAGAGCACCCCTCTGAGCAAGACACCATTCTGTTGTACAGCTAACGGAACAGCAGATGGCTAAAGTCAAATGAGTGGGTCTAAAATTAGATTTAAAAAAATCGCAATGTATCGCCTTGCATACAGTATCGCAATATATCGCAATATACTGAATCGTAACCCCTGTGTCGGGATAAGTATCGTATTGCCAGATTCTTGCCAATACACAGCCCTACATGATACAGAGAGATGCTGGGCAGGAGGCAGAGATAGAGGAAAGAAAAACGGAGGAGAAAGTGAAAGAAAAACACACACCTCTGCTTTAGGGCCGGACACAGCTCCAGGACACGTAAAGGTGACAAACTCATGGCACCGTTTGTGAACAACAAAACTACAAACTTACAGAAGGGGGGGGGGGGTTGGAGAGAGAACAATGGTTATCACACAGGAACCTTCAGTTATCAACACTTATCCCCATAAATCATCAAAATTCAGCTTATATGAAATAGATAAAAAAAAATGTTTTACCTTGACACTGGAAACCCTGTTTTCCAATTCCCCTGTGATAAAATAAAAAGACGTGGCAGTCAGTTCTTCCAATGGCCACTAGATGGCAATGTGGTAATACATTAAATACTTAATATGGAAAATTAGCGGCGCCTAGTGGTCATTTTTAAAAATGTGAGAAAGCGTAAAGATTCTTATGCCTCCCAAAAAGCCTTTTCATGTGTTTGAGTCTATAAACCCTTATCTAGTGGTTCGCACGTATTGTAACTCTATTATTGTGCATAATCTACAGAATACAGACATTATAAAGTCATATTTTTAAAGTACCAAACTGCCAAGACACCGAGAGAAAACAGAATACTGCACTTTTCGGGCTTTTAAAAGCCAGTACAAGCAAGGTGCCCTCTAGAACATTCTGAAAGATGACAAGGCTTTCCATAAAGGCAGAGCAGAAGGGATATAAAATAACATATCGGTAGAAAAATAACCATAAAAAAAAAAAAAATCATAGACTGTTATACAGACGCCGTATGGCTTTAGTGTTGATTATGGCACTCGCTCTCTCATTCTCTTTCTCCTTCTCTATTTCACTCTCTCTCTAACCCCCCCCCTCTCTCTCTGTGTGTGTGTGTGTGTGTGTGTGTAGAGCATACGGTCTAGCAGCAGTTCAAACTGTGATATCTGCATTATTCACACTGCCCCTCAGGCTGGGCAAACACGCACAACTTTACAAGGGAGTGAGGAGTGAATGACAGAAGTAAAGGAGTGAGGGTGGGCGGGGGGGTGGGGGTTGGGGGTGGATGAGTCGGAAAGATGACCTGAGCTGCCCGCCATCCTCACACACACACACACACACTCACACAGAGGAGGGAGGTAAGAGGGTGCGCGGTTTTGACTGTGTAAATCTGGTCTGAGACTTCCCACGTACTGTTAGCGGAGCGCGCGCACAATACAGCTACGCAAAGTGTAAAACAATGGCTACACTGTGCTGAGCGTCCATAGAGATGAAATCGGTGGGATGTGCAGTCGTTCAGGATAAAATATGTGGCGATGAGTGTTCAGTTGGACATGTTTTTTTTTTTTTGTTTTTTTTTTAACAGAGTAGCTGAATGTGAAAACGTTAGATAAAGCTATCGGTGGAGGGTTTACAGTCAATGACACTGTAAAGGCAACAGCAGTGCAGTGTTGACGTCTGCTGCCAAGGGGGGGGGGGGGGGTTGGTAGACCGCAGTGTAAACCTCTGATTGTAAAGGAGGGAAGTGTTGAATGGGGTTTGCTGTATGAATGCGTTGGTGGATTGTGTGTGAGGTGGATCTGATGCGATGCACAGCGGTATGTGCCCGCTCTGCATTAAGTGTTAAGTGTCTGTTTACCATATGAAGTTGCTGCATTGGGTGGTATGTTTGCGTTAAGTATGTGTGTTAAGTGTGCGTTTACCATATAAAGTTGGCACAGTACATGGTATGTTTGTGTTAAGAGTGTGTGTGTCAATGTGTGTGTTCACCATATGAACTCAGAGCAGTGGGTGATGTGTTTTTGTTAAGTGAGTGTGTGTGTGTTAATTGTGCGTTTACCATATAAAGTTGCTGCATCGGGTGGTATGTTTGCGTTAAGTATGTGTGTTAAGTGTGCGTTTACTATATGAAGTTGGCACAGTACGTGGTGTGTTTTTGTTAAGCGTGTGTGTGTTAAGTGTGTGTTTACCACATGAAGTTGGTGCAGTGGTTGGTGTGTTTGTGTTAAGTCTGTGTGTGTGTTAAGTGTGCGTTTACCATATAAAGTTGCTGCATGTGGTATGTTTGCGTTAAGTATGTGTGTTAAGTGTGTTTACCATATAAAGTCGGTACAGTGGGTGGTATGTTTGTGTTAAGAGTGTGTGTGTTAAAGTGTGTGTTCACTATATGAACTCAGAGCAGTGGGTGATGTGTTTGCGTTAAGTGTGTGTGTGTGTGTTAAGTGTGCGTTTACCATATAAAGTCAGTGCAGTGGCTGCAGAAGGTAGGCTGTTTAAAGAAGCGTGCGGTGAACTGATGATCCTTCACCTCCACAATACGTTTGTGTTTGAGCGCTCCTTTCCTCTGGAACACAGGCACACGGGGAGGAGGAGAGAGAGGGGAGGGCAGGGGGGATGAGGAAGGAGATGGGGAGGACAGGGCAAGCGGAGAGAGGGAGGGCGACGGAGAGACTGGGGTAGACATGCCTCCTTCTGAGGGGGAGACACAGAGAGAGAGAGAGAGAGAGAGAGAAGGAGAGTTTCGTTAATCAAGGCACTCGTTTTGAACAGGAAAACGTAGAGAAGGATGAGTGAAAAGAAAGGAAAGATAAGGAGTGGAGAGGGGAGGAGACAGAAGAATGGGATGATGACAGAAGGAAGGAAAGAAGAGATGGATGATGGTGAAAAACAAGGTGGAGTGGTAGTGGAGGGGTAAACAAGCTCGTGGATTACAATACCTCAGAAGGAAAGGCCAGATACACACACACACGCGCGCACACACACACACACACACACACATAAATATGGAGTACAGACATGAGAAGATGTGGTTGTGGGGGAGGCGGATGTTGATATTGAGAGGGAGAGAGAGAGAGAGAGACAGAGAGAGAGAGAAAGAGAGAGAGAGAGAAAGAGAGAGAGAGAGATCCACAGGGAAAAAGGAAAAAAGAGAGAGAGAGTGAGAGGTTAATAAATGGAGAAAGAGTGGTAGACATTCTTCAGAGATATACACTGATTAGTTTATGCCCTGCCCTACTTCTCTCTCTCTCTCTCTCTCTCTCTCTCTCTCTCTCTCTCACACACACACACACACACACACACACACATGCGCACGCCCAGTCACCATACTCTTCATCGCCACACCAACCAAACCCTCACCACCTGCCCCGTGTTCTCTCTCTTTCTCTCTCTCCGATCTTCGCCTCTCTCTCTCTCTTCTCAAGTCTTGTTCCTTTCGATTCAACTTTACCCAAAGCGCACTCTTTCTTTCTTTCGTTCTCTTTCTTTCTTTCTTTCTTTCCAAAATATAGCCTCTCCCTCCCTCTCTCTCTCTCTCTCTCTCTCTCTCTCTCACACACACACACACACACACACTCCTGCTCTGTTTGAGTCTCTCTGTCAAAGTGACATTTCTCCTCTGCTGTTTAATTAATGGTGGAGTTAGTTGATGTCAAATGGAAACAGAGTGGTATCGATCAGATACGCGTTATAATAAAATAATAAAATAATAAAATAAAGGGAGTGTGGAAGATGGAGTGCTGACTGACTGAATGAAAAATGGAATACAGGACGTGAAGTCAAGAAACAGGAGATGATCTCGGATTACAATACGGGAGAAAATGGATGTATCGAAGGAGGGACATGAGGGACGTCAATGGAACCGGAACAATATCGAGAGCACAAAACTTTTTATTTTTTTTCACGATGGATACGTCTATAAATAAAAAAACGAGAAGGCGATGGCTAACGTGACGAAAGTTCAAAAGGCAGAGAAGCAGATAAGAGGAGAGAGAGAGAGAGAGAGAGAGAGTGACAGGAAGAGAGACAGGGTGAAAGAGAGAGAAACTGTACCTGTAGTTTTGGTTGTTCAGCTGACAGACTTGATACAGACTTGATCAAAGAGTCCAGTATCTCTTCTTCTTCTCCCTCCTCTTCCTCTCACTTTCTCTCTCTCTCTGTCTCTCTTCTCTATATACGTGTATGAGCGTTCGCCTGTTCGTGTTTCACAAAAAAAAACAAAAACAAAAAAAACCCCCGAAAGACAGAGAAAACTGCAGAAAGAGAGAATATTTAACGAAAATGTTCACATATAGGAAAACGACAAACTCACAAAAAACTATTTTAAAAAAAGGGAGAAAAAGGAAGGGATGAGACCAGAGCTTTCCAAGAACGAAAGAGGAAGGGGGAGCAGAGGTGAGCTATATATTCCTTCAACCAATAGAGTGAGAAGAGGCGAGAGACTCTCTTTCCAAGATTCTGTTTTTACCAACAGAATGAGGGGATGAGAGAGAGAGAGAGAGAGAGAGAGAGAGAGAAGGGAGGGGATGTAGAGAAATAGGCAGCAGTTCATTTTTGAAATCTGGGTTACCTCTCTCTGGAGAATGACAAAGAGATGGAGGAAAGGAAAGAGGACAGAGAGAGACAGAGACTGAGAGAGAGACAGAGACTGAGAGAGAGAGAGATTGGCACATGCCACTGGTGTGGTCGGCCATCTTGTTTTCCTGTACAGTTCAATGTAAGCAGGCCGCACTGACAGGGCTAATGATCACTTACTGTCGATCAGTAATCACTCTGAATAACACGCACACGCGCACACACACACACACACAGAGTCAACAGATGGAGAGATCTGGCACCAGCAGAAGCTGAGATATAGCCAACGTAACGCAGGATTTGGACAAACAGCTGAAGAGCTGTCGTGAAAAACGAGAAGCTAATGGTATCATCTCTGTAACATCTGCAGGAACAATCCACACACACACACACACACAGGTGGTTCATCTGTAGAACGACTCAGCTGCAACAGTTCAGAGAAAGTAGGTAGAGGCAGAGAGACAGGGGTCTGACAGCTGGGTCACAACACGCACACACACTCTCACACACACACACAGAGTATACCTGCCTTTGAATGGTGGGGGGGGTGAGAGAAAGAGGGTAGAGGAGAGAAACGGGGTGGACTGAGAGACATAGAAAGATAGAGAGAGAGAGGGAGAGAGAGGGAGTGCAGGAGAGAGATAGAGAGTAAAAGGTTGAAGGTCTAATGAAGTAAAATGTAGGTTATTAGTCTCCTGATGGGGAAACAGAGAGAAAATTAATTAACAATTATAATTAGCAAAGATTGTTAGAGAGCAAGCCAGTGTCATTGAGTGTGTGTGCGCGTGTGTGTGTGTGTGTGTGTAGGTCAGCGTGCTGTTTGCAGGTTAATTTGATGATCATGTTTTCAGATCCTGCTGTCATTATCTGTAAAACACACACACACACACAAGCATGCTTGCATGCACAGGAGAGAGAGGGAGAATACATGGTAGATATTAGTCTTATGTTATTTGCAGTATGTTATGTTAAGGCTGTACGGGTGTCAGACGGGTCCTTCTTCTTCGCCCTCTGCACAAACACACCTCTGCTAATTATCAGTCAGAGCTCCGTGTCAATCTGTGTGCCGGTACTGAGCCGCCGCGGACGCATGCGGGTCGGGCCCCGTGGCACACGCCGGCGCGTGGCAATGCCGAGCACGCTCGTTTTCGACCGCCGCCTTTTTTTTTTTTTTTTTTTTGCCACGCTCTGCGTGAGAGTCGTAAAAATGAATTAAAGCCGCGATCAGCATCTGCACAGCACCGCTATAAAACTCAAGCAGCAACTGAACACCACAGGAGGACAGGGTAAAGGGGGGGGGGGGGGGGGGTCGGGCTTCACCTGTTGATTCGTATGATTGAGAGAAATGAGATATTACCGTGTTGGGTTGTTAAGAGTTGCGTTCAGATATGAGAGAGAGACATTATAGCTGACAACACCAACGGATTCCTCGTAAAACATTCAGGATGTTTTTATATTGCATTTATGTAGCATATACCAAGTTTTTATCTCTGATGCATGGTCCCTCACTGCGTGTGGAAATACTGAACATAAATGTTTGATGTTCCATAAGACAGGACAAGACTGAGTACGAGCGCCGTTCATCATATCTGACAAAAACGACACATTTTTCAAACGGTGTGAAACACGGCAAATGTCCAGAGCTATGTGGCAGTTATCAGATCCCAATAAACGAATCCTGTGTGCGAGTGTGTGTGTGTGTGTGTTAAAGGGTAAAAGACAAGGCGCGATAAAAGTCCTGTAACACACACACACACACACACACACACTCCAGGGATGTGACAGTGAATGTATGAAATTAAATTAATGAAAACATATACTCTTTCATTTTAATTTCAAATGATGGTCAAACATTGGATTAGTCAGCCGTAAACTACACAGTCAGCATCCAGAGAAATTCTCTCTCTCTCTCCTTCTCTCCTGCTGAGTGGACGTTTACTCTATCACTCTTAAGGGGCACACGGTTTCCCTCTACGGCTACTAACTTCTGCAGACACTGTGACTTTTCTCCAGCTGTGAATTACAGAGAAGGTCATACAGGGTTTAAATTCCACATCACGCCTCGGACGCAGGGCCTTTTAGCAGAGCTAAACTCCAAAAATTGACATCAAACCACCTGCCACACAATTATAAACCACCGTTTCATACACCACCGAAGGAACACAGCAAATCTCCAAGCATTGATTTTGTTTGATGTGAAGTGTGCGAGCGTTCCACAGCGTTGTTTTACACGTGCAGTGCTACAGTTGGTCTCTAGATGGTGCTGTTTCACGCTGTTCCCGCAGAAAACCGGCACTCTAACCAACATGCATTTCCTGTGATACCTCAGCGCAGTATGATCAACACGATCTGATTCAAACCCGAGTCAAACAGATCCAAATCTTACCCAAATCCAAATGTGAAGTTTAATCTGAGGTTTAATCTGAAGTTTGAGGTTTAATTCCTCAAAACCCGTAAAGTGTAACCAGAATTACTTTAACCTTAAATCATTGCCCACCTTGGACGAGTGAATGTACGATTTGACTGAAAAAAAAAGTGTGTCTCTCTGCCATTGCTCAGTGCCAGTGAGTCTCCAAGCTGGTCTTGCAGTCATTCATTCCTGTCAGCTGTTTTCCCCCCTAATCTCTCAGACTGTTATTTACCCTGAGTTAAGCTTTCTGTCAGTCACGGAGACCAGCTGAGGCTCCTGTCCGCCCAATCAGTCATTCTAACGAGGCAGAGCCACACATCTGTGACGAGGTAAAGCCACACATCTCTAACGAGGTAAAGCCACACATCTGTAACGAGGTAAAACCACACATCTGTGACGAGGTAAAGCCACACATCTGTGACGAGGTAAAGCCACACATCTGTGACGAGGTAAAGCCACACATCTGTGACGAGGTAAAGCCACACATCTGTAATGACGTAAAGCCACACATCTGTAATGACGTAAAGCCACACATCTGTGACGAGGTAAAGCCACACATCTGTGACGAGGTAAAACCACGCATCTGTGACGAGGTAAAGCCACACATCTGTGACGAGGTAAAGCCACACATCTGTGACAGCCACAGACCTGTTATGAGAGAGTGTCAAGACATCTGTAATGATGTAAAGTCACAAATCTGTGACAAAGTAGAGTCACATATCTCTAAAGAGGTACAGTCGCAGGGTAGAGTCACAGACCTGTGATGAGTCAGAGTCGGCTGACGGGTCCAACAGGGAAGGACAATGAGCAGAAACAGATCTAAGAGATGTAAATGTAGTGTGTATTGGGCTCTCCTTCGTTTTCTGGATGGGTTGTGACAATGTACTTCTGGAACATGGTCAGTGCAAATCAATAAATTAAACAGTAAGTAAGTAAATAAATAGATAAGTAGAGTAACAAAAAACCAAAGCATTTTGGTGTTAAATCCTGAGTCTCTTGAAATTGTACCTCATCAGTTCTGTCCTGTGGAGTGTCAGTGAGGGTTGGGGTTTGTCCGGTCACATGATCATAAAGTCATATCTGTGACAGCTCCAAGCATCAGGTCACATGACCATGACATTACACTGACTGCACAGGGTTTTCCACACTTCACAACCTTCATCTTCATCTTCATCATCATTTTTTTCCCTCTCACACTATTTTTCATTCTTCTCCTCCTGTGTCCTCCTCCTCGTTCATATTTGACATTCTGGAGATTTCAGTGTTGCATTTAATTTTCACACAGTTAAGTAATGAT
>NC_044503.1:40542601-40555101 GCF_902362185.1 Chanos chanos
ATCGTCAAGCTGCGTTACCCCCCCCCCCCCCACCCCCCCCCCCCCAGCGTTAAAAGCAGTTTTTGGGATCGGAACTGTCTTAAATTTGCCGTAATCTGTGACAGCATGTGCAAGCATACACAAAGCGTCCCTCCAGCTCGCAAGTTTAATCATAACGTCCTAGTGATACGCATCCAAAATGCTACGAAGTCTAAAAGTATGACTAACTCTAAAAGTATGCTACATCATGTCAAAGCTACATTCAACTACAACAAGGGTTAAGTCGACTGCGACAGACGTTAAACGGACACAACGGTGGGCCCACGGCGATAACGACACAGTTCGTGACAAATCAACGAGACAGTGAGATAGATGATGTGTTGAGAGAGGGACAGAGACAGAGAGAGAGAGTTTGGCCGCAGTTACATAGACTATGATGTAATGGTACCCTTATATTAAGCTGCCGGGACCATATTTGTGCTTCATGAAAAAAAAAACTCTCCCAGTTACTCTAAACCTATGTGCCAAATCACGCGCTCCCCGTGTGCCAGCAACCGCCAAAGTCAGTTGGTTTAGGCGTAATTTGTTCCGTCTCCATGATAAAGACAAGCCACTCTGTGGTAATAATCAGGTTAAACTGGACTGCACAGTGCAGGCGAATGGCTTTGGGGTTAATCCAATATGATGTAGCCATCTAGTGCCAATTAAAGAAACTGCAGTAAATTCACCGTTGTTTGGATGGGGGAGAATTATGTGCTGGTCATGTATGGGTCGTTAAGTGGGCCCGTTATGGAAAGTTAATGGTGTACATCCACTGTAATGGCTCAAAGCGTTTCTGAACGATTTTTTTTTTTTTTGGTCGGCCGAGATTAATGAACAGCCAAACCGTTTAAACCCGGTCACAGTCAACTTACCCCTACAGTTAAAATACTAGCACAGTGAGAGCGATAGATAGATAGATAGATTAACAGACAGGATTTAAAAAAACAAGGGTGGAAGGAATTAGGAGTAAGAAAACAAAACCTCGATACAGAAAAAACTGCTACTTTTTTTTTTGTATTCTGTTTTGTTTTTGTTCTTATTGTTCCTTTTTTTAGAAGTTCTTTTGAAGTTAGACTTTTGAGGACAAGGTGACACTTCTGTTTGATGTCACAGCAATAAAATGGCATCGTAGTTCATAATTCTGATAGGACGAGAAAAGCTCCAATGAGACGAGTGAAAAGTCTCCGGGGAGGAATCTGATTGGCTGAATCAGTTTTGGATCAGAGTTCTGTGTCACAGTTCATGACAGTCATGAGGTCAGAGTTAGGGATGACATCGCTTTCTGCTACGGCAGTGCACACAGGAAATGATGTCACAATGTCGCTGCTGAAAGAACCAATCGCGACAAGGAAATGTGGTTGCCATGGTGACATACATGCCTGCTAACCTGCGGTTGCCAGGGAAGGAAAGTCATTCATGATTTGGAGATCATTGATTTTTCACTACGACAGCAGTGAGTGTGATGGATCTTTTTTGACTGTGATCCAACCGTAAATTGACCAATGAGAGGCAGTCCCAGCCTAAACACAATCTTTGTAAGCTCAGTGTTTGACAAAAAAAAACATAAATAAATAAAAACACAAAAGGATAAACAGCATTTTTCCCCTTGCATGTGTGAAGGATATGTTTCTTTGTTTGTTAGTTAGTTTGTTTGTTTGTGAGCATGTGCGTATGTGTGTGTGTGTGTGTATGTGTGTGTGTGTATGTGTGTAGGCAAGCATGTGTAAACATGACATCATTAACTCACAGATTCCGGAACCCGCTATCCACTGTTCTCATTGGAGGAGAGGAGGACGGAGGACATCGTGATACTCAGCTCTGACCGCAGGTGGACGACGGCCGGGGTGGCCGAAGCGACGGACGCGCGCTCCACCGCTGCCGCGCCGTCGTCCGATTCGTTTCTGTCGCCGTCGATGTTCGCGCCTTCTTTCTCGCTGCTTCCGCGACCTGCCGTGTGTATGCGTGTCACGCTCCAGCTGCGTTGGATCGTGGAGCTCACACACACTCTCAGAATCGCGGCGGTGTTGCTGCCGGATCCGACCCCCTCTCTCTCGCTCGCCCCGTGTCATACCTCACTCTCCAGGCTGGAGAAGTGGGCGGAGCCTCTGCGAGAACACAGGCTCTTCGCTTTGAGTGGCAGGTGAGGCGAATAGAACCTTTTCGGCTGCGGGACGGACCTCAGTCTCTGGTATTGGAGCTTGGCGCTAGCCGCCGCCGCAGCCGTCGTAGCTTTGGACCCACCCGAACCGGCCCCGGGCGAGAGCATCGCTGGCGGTGACACAGACGATGAGGAAGGGGGCGGGGGGATGGGCATGGGTAAGGAGGCGGGACCCGATGACATGATTGGCTGAGGAGGCGTGGATGAGGGTTGGGGGATGTGGTCAGGTGGCTGAGAGCTGAGGTTGGATTGGCTGCCGGATTTGGGCAGTAGCGGTGGTGCGCTGGCGTTTGGGTCCGGTTTTGGGGGCAGTGGTTTTGGCGGGCGCGTTGGAGCTCCCCCACTGAAACTGTGGCAGTGGGGAAGCAGCTCCTCTTGACTGTGTGAAGGGGTGTGGCCACGTTTTGTGTGGGTGTGGGAATGGGCGTGGCCATATTGTGCGCACGAGCAAGACCCCGCCTCTTGTTCGCGGTCTCGTTCTCGCGTCCTCCCCTTTCCCTTGGCTCCGCCCTTTACGCGTCTCTCGCCCTTCATGGGGAGTTTGTCCACCGACCAATAGCGTCGCGGGGGTGGGAGAGAGGTAGGAGGTAGTGGCCAATGGGAACCAAGACCACCACTGCCTCCCCCGGAACCCCATCCCACTCCTGGACCAAAACCCCAAAAGTCTCCTGCCCCACCCCAACCCTCCGGCCGGCCCAGGAGGGAGTCATCCCGACTGTTAATGCTGCCCCCTTTCTCTCGGGCGGGGTACGTCCCGAAAAACCAGCCCCCGCCGCCTATTCCGCTAGCCCCTCCCACCCCGCTGCCCTCCCAGTACCTTTCGAAACGTCCGAATTCTCCCGACGAACCTTCGTCCGAGTAACTCTCCTCCACTCTCACCCTGTCTCTCTCCGATTCTGACACTGCTCCTCTCCCTCCCGCCCTCCTCACCCTCTCCTCCACCCTGTCCCTCTCTCGCTCCTCCTCCTCCTCATCTTCCTCGTCATCTTCCGAATCCCACTCGTGGAAAGACAGCCCTTCTCTTGTGTGAGCCCTTCCTCTATCGTAGTGTAATAGCAGAGGCTGTCTCTCTCCTCCTCTCCCTCCCACATCCCTCTCCAACCCTCCGCTCCTTCGTCGTTTTGACGAGGGGAGCAGGGTGTGCAAAGAGGAGGGGGGAGACCCTCCAGAAGCCTCTGTTCCCCCTCCGCTCACCCAGAATTTGACAGAGGAGGGCAGTTTGTTGAGGTTCGCGTACCGTTTGCCCGGCCCCCGGTGCCTCGAGTGGGAACGCGAGCTTTTCGGTCGCCGCTCTCGGCTTCTCCCTCCTCCGCTGTCCTCCTCCCTCTCGTTCCCTTCATCTTCTTCTCCTCCTTCTCTCCTCCCTCGCTCTCTTTCTCCCTCCCAGGCTGAAAGGCTACCCTTCTCTCCGAACGTGCTACGGTACTGGGTCGAAAAAGAGGAATATTCTCCCTCTCGCTCTCCGTCCTCCTCCCCTTCTCTCTCCACCTCCACGTCGCCCTCCTCCGGTTCGGAACGCTTGCCCGTGGGCACTTTCTTTTTCTTCTTCGTCTTCATGGCCTTCTTCTTTTTCTTTTTCACTTTTCTACGTTTCCTCTCTCTTTCTCTCTCTCTTTCGCGCTCCTCCCTCTTTTTCCTCTTCTTGTTCTTTTTCTTCTTCTTCTTTTTCTCTTTCTCCCTGTCTTTCCGTCGTTTCCTCTCTCTCTTCCTCTCTGCCTCACCACCTCCTACGCTCCTGTCTCTCTCTCTATCCCCCCATCCTGCCCACCACTCCTGGAGCTGCGCTAACTGGCTACCTCCTCTCTCCCGCTCTCTATCTCTTTCTCGCTCTCTCTCTCCTCTCGAGCCACGGGGCTTGCGCGGAGGTATGGGCGGGGGCGGAGGCCCGTGAGTGAGAGATCTGGGCGAAAGTATGGAGCGTTCTCTCTCCCGTTCCCTGTTGTGTCCGTGCAGGAGGCTGGACTCCTCCGTCAGCTCGTCCAGATCCTCCTCCTCGTCCTCCTCCGCCTCTCTGTCTCTTGTGCTGCGTGACGACGTCGTGGACGTGGAGGTCGGAGACGTGGAGCGAGATGAGGTGGCGGACGAAGTGGTGGACGAGCTCGTGGAGGAAGAGGAGGATGACGTGGAGGTG
This sequence comes from Chanos chanos, assembly GCF_902362185.1. NCBI lineage: Eukaryota > Metazoa > Chordata > Actinopteri > Gonorynchiformes > Chanidae > Chanos > Chanos chanos. The sequence continues at coordinate 40,546,912 of NC_044503.1, forward strand.
TACGGGAGCGAAGGAGAGGGAGATGGAGGGGTGTACGTCGGCGACAGTGGAGGGACGGGCACGGGTATCGGGAGGGGGGGCGACGGCCGCGACCTTCGACCCCCTCCCACCCCGTCCCTGCCCCCGTCCCTCGGTCCCCCTCTCCTCCCCAGGGGCAGGATGTTTTCGTAAAGCGGCCCGCCGGGTTCTTTCGTCTTCTTGGGCCGTCGTTTTTTCCAGAAGGATGAGGGGAGAGGGGGAGAGGGGTGCGGGATCGGAGGGTTGGGAGTCAGGGGTGCCGGTGGGAGAGGCGCCTGGCTTTTCGGGGGGAGCCCCCTCGGCGTCCCCAAAGACTTCACCCCTTTCCCCTGACCCATGCCTCCCGCACCCACCCCTGCCTTCTTCCCTATCCCGTGCTCGTGGCTCTTTTCGGGATAGAAGGCCACACCCGCCGGGGGAGGCTGGACGTGACCCCTGGGGGCCGTCTTGGGGGTTTGGGAGCCCGTTTGCTGGTCCACACACGCTCCCAGGCCTTCAGGGTCGATGGGGCCGTAATATCGTTTGTATCCGTCCAGACCCCCTGTGCCGCCGCCGCCGCCTCCTCCTGCACCTCCTGCACCTCCTGCCCAGGTGGGAGCCACTTTCTGGGGGAAGGGAAGGTCAGACATGGCCCCCCTCACGCCCATGGGAGTGGCGGAGGTCGTGGTTTTGGGGAGCCTCCACCTTTCCACCACAGCCAACCTGCGGTCCGGGCGGGGCAGGAAGGTGGAGCAGGGCAAGGGGGCACCCAGAAGGGGCGTGTTGGAGGGGCCTAAGGCGGAGCCAGAGTGCACGACGGCGGGGGGCGGAGATCCAGGTAAAGGTGTTTTGTACGTCTGCGGCGGCTGCTGCTGCTGCTGCTGCTGCTGTTGTTGCTGCTGTTGCTGTGTTGCTATGGCGATGGCAGGGCTGGTAACGGCTGTCGTGACGACGTGGGACGAAGGCGGGGCTGGGACCATTTGGGTGTGGTGGTGGGCGGGGGCTGTGACTTTGGCACCGCCCGGGGCGGTTTCATCTTCAAAGATACAGCAGCTGTACATTCCCTTTAGATCACAGACAAGAAACAGAGAGAGAAAAAGAGAGAGAGAGAGAGAGAGAGAGAGAATGAAAAATTGTAAAAATGGTAACACCCTGAGTGTTATTTGCCCCAGTAAAATAATAATAATGTGGTTCTCATTCTGAAATGATTTTCCAGCAGACACAGCTCTGAGTGATTCTGTGTGTGTGTGTGTGCGTGTGTGTGTGTGCTTGTGTGTGTGCATGCGTGTGTGTGTGTGTGTGTGTGTGTGACTCTGAGGATTTGATTTCAGGGGAAAGTGATGACACCAAAGCCTCCAGGCAAGTGTGTGTGTGTGTGTGTGTGTGTGTAACCTGACAGAACCTCACATGCGCGCAGACACACACACATTCGCCTCTCTCTCTCTCTCTCTCTCTCTCTCTCTCTTCTCTCTCTCTCTACACACTCATCCTTTCATCGCTTTGCTAGAGGTATTTATCTTTCCACATCTCATTTCATCTCTAGGAACAGACAATCCCTGTCTCCTCTCCTCTCCTCTCTACCCTCCATCCTTTCTTTTCTTTCCCGCTGTCCGGAGTATCTCTCCTTTCTCTCCCCTCTCAGTCATCCTTCGCTTCTACACCTCTTTCCGAACCTGCTATTCTTTCTTTTCCTCGTCTGCCCTGCACCCTCGCTCATTCCCCGTCTTCCCCGTCTTCTCATCCTACCAAACCACCACTCCTCCACCTCATCTCTCCATCTTTTACTCCCTCCATCTACACCCCTTCAGCTCTGTCTCTCTCTCTCCCCTGATCTATCCTTCCATTTGTCTGCTTCCTCTTTTTCTTCTCTCCATCACTTCCCGTGACTTCTGCCTCTTTATCCGACGCTTATCTGCAGTCATCCATCTCTTCTACACCTTCTTCTTAACAGTCACCTTGTCCTGTTAGGGGTTTTATTTTTCTGTCTCTTCCATCCTTTCGTTCTATCCTCCATCTCTCTCCCTCAGAGCGATCTCTCTTTTCTTCCTCATTCTTAACTCTTTGGTCCGCCTCTTTTTCTCTGTCCTCGTGTCTTTTCATTCTGTTTTTCAACTCCCTTCTTCAGCATCACATCATCCCTCCCTCATTCTCTCCCTCTCTCTCTCTCTCTCTCTCTATCATACCATCATGCCATCTTTCCTCTTTTCTGTCGTTTCTCTGGTCTCTCCATTCCTCCCCATCCTCTCATTTCCAGACATCCCTTTATCACTTTTTCACATGTCTGTCTTCTCTCTTTTCCCGGCCCCCTAATCATGCTATAATAATAATAATAATAATAATATTAACCCCCTTCTCTAACCCCTTCATTCCTCCTCTCTCTCTCTCTCTCTCTCTCTCTCTCCCCTTTCTCCCCCCCCCCTTCTCTCTCTCTCTCTCACCCGACTGAAAGCCAGGAGAAAGTCCAGTTTTCCGGACTGGCCCATGTGACTCATGCAGTGTCGTAGCCTCCAGTAGACGAGGTGCTCCCAAGCGAAGACCAGTAAACTCAGTCCCATAGCCACCAGTAACATGTAAAAGACGCCCGCCATGTTGTCTATGTCCAGTTTGGAGCTCATCACCTCAATTTTGTCGTTGTGACAGATACCGGACAACCACAGTCGTTCCAGCATCTCTATCTCATCTGAGAGAGAGACAGAGAGAGAGACAGAGAGAGAGAGAGAGAGAGAGAGAGAGGGAGAGAGAGACAGAGAGACAGAGAGAGAGACAGAAAGAGAGAGAGAGAGAGAGAGGGGGGGAGCAGAGAGAGAGAGAGGGGAATGAATCAACAAATTAATGAACAGTTCAGACGGAGTGAAAAAAACACTCATGAGGTGGAAAACATGATGTTAATGAGGACCAGTGAAGTAGCAGGAAGTGAATTAAAAGCAGCTAAAAGCAGAACCAAGCAGTTTTTGCAACGGGCCACCAGACATGTGGTGCCACATACGTGTGAACCCGCACAGCGGTTCTGAACCCAACAGCGGTTCTGAACCCATACAGCGGTTCTGATGTGTTTCTCACACACCTGTATGTTATGATGGCTACAACAGATTGTTATTCCAAACCCAGAAATGCCTTAACATCCAGTCCACATCAGAATTTAACCATCAGAATCTAACCAGGCCAAGCAGCACGCTGTATGCTTCCACACAACTCACCATCCCAACGGATCATTTCTCACCGGCAAAACGAAGGCACTCTCCTTATCTGTCAGCCTGCAAACTGAAAGTTGGCATTTGGTTTTTGTTTTTTTTTTCTCCCCCTGCTGTATTTCAATTATTGTGAAAACATACAAACAAACATACAAACAAAGAAACAAACAAACAAACAAGTAAACAATAATACTCTTGGCTGTGAAATCTCCATTATGCGGCCCATTGAATTCTGGGAAGCGGGAGTACAGCTGAGCCCGGGGCTGATAAATGACCTTTTGTTTGACAACTCCGCCTAGGCAAGGTACTCAAGGGTCAAAGGTCAAATGCCCTAGGGGTGAGCAGGAGTCTATCTGTGATTATAAGATCATTAAAGGACACAGGTCATCAGTCAAGGGGGGAGAGATGGAGAGAGAGAGAGAGAGAGAGAGAGAGAGAGAGAGAGAGAGAGAGAGAGAGCAAGACTTGCATTCTAATCCCTCCATACCTATGGGAAAGTAAACGACAACAAGCAGCAGAAAATGAGAGAGAATGGAGAGAGAGAGAGAGAGAGAGAGAGAGAGAGAGACTTCTTTGTCATAGCAATACCGCATTGTATCAAGGGAAATGATGGAGAGAAAAGGCTGATGGAGAGAGAGAGTGAGACAGAGAGAGAAAGAGAGAGAGAGAAACTGATAACATAGAGTAAGGTACAAGAGGAGACAGAGAGAGAAGAGAAAAAGCAAGAGGAACCAGGGCAAAGGGAGGAAAGAGCTGAGATCATAATCATTTAATTGTGGCGGATGGTGAGTGAGAGAGAGACAGAGTGAGAGAAAGACAGAAAGAGATACAGAGTGAGAGAGACACAGAGAGAGACAGACACAGAGACAGAGTGAGAGAAAGACAGTGAGAGAAAGACACAGAGAGAGACGGAGAGTTGTGGAGCCCAAAACATTTAGGGCCTTCTTTCTCTCTCTGTCTCTCTCTCACTCTCCTTCTATCTATCTCGCTCTCTCTCTCTCTCTACACACACACACAGAGCTATATCTCAGTCTTTCACACATGGTTTCCTCACTGATGCCAGCTTCAGTAAATCTATCTTTTTATACGTTAAATAAATAAACAATGACAAATCCCTGCAGAACCTTGCCCAACAGAACATTCTGAAGAACGAGTCATGCTTCTCTATGTGCTCATTTAAACACACAGGTATAGACACACACACACACACACACACACACACACACACACAAACACACACAGACACGCAGTCTGACACACAGATAGACATACAGACACAGATAGACATATAGACACATACAGACAGACAGACATTGTGCTTTTTTACCTATATAGAGGACATTTATTATTTATGTTTATATTTTTGCCACTATCTGTCCACCCAAGCAGAGTAATGAACAAGTACAATTATGATAATTATAATTACAATTGTAATTATAATTGCAGAGCACGCCAATTCCTTAATCCCTTATTTTAAACACCCAGAGAAAATAACCAAACAAAAAGCCAAATGAATCAGGGAAAGATAAGGGGAAAGGCGAGGGTGGTGGTTTGGGGGTGGGTGAATAGATTCCATAGATGTTTGGCCGGCGTGTGTTCTGAGTGATTCCGTCTCGGTGCGTTATACGGTCAGCAGGGTCGTGGTCCTGGGGAGTTTACGGGTTATCCTAATTTTGGGTGCGAGTTTAACAGCATACTTAAATATTTAAATGTGAGTGTAATTTTAGTGACAGTATGGTCATATAATCACCTGACATCCCGTCCGTCTGTGACATAAAACCTCTCTCTCTCTCTCACACTCTCTCTCTGTCACTCTTTCCCTCTCTTCCTCTGCAAGTCACACTCCATTCACACCAGTCGTCATGGCAATGGCCCTCAGCCAATCAGAGCCTGCCAAGAGCGCAGCAGGTGCTTGGTCCCGGCCAATAGCACCTCAGCCCCAGGCCTGGCATGTGAGAGACGGCTTGGCAGAGAACTAACGCGATGGGTTTGGTTTAAGTGGGCATATTTTAATGGGCAGTTTTTTTCTTTCTTTTTTTTTTTTTTTTTTTTAGCAAATTTTCTAAACTGGAGCCAGGCGGTCAGACAACACGCCATCTGTGTCCTCAGTCATAAAAAAAACCTGGACGTGTCTGAACGCTCACCTCGAAATAAATAAATAAATAAATAAATAAATAAATAAAGCGGACTGTCAGATCCCAACATGGTTTACTATACCTTAACTTTAATCTCAGTCTGTCAGATGACAAATCAGGTGAAAAGTCAGGTCGTCTAAACTTTCAGCCCAAAAGGCATTGACTCACAGAACACATACATGAGATCGTAATCAAAGAACAGCTGTTCCCAGATCAGCATTAAAACAATGGTTCCCAGATAATAATTAGACTGACAGTTCCCAGATCGTCGTTAGATCTGCTGTTCCCAGATCAGCATTAGAGCTCAAATTCTTAGCTGAACCGTGCAAAGAGTCTGTGGGTTTGCCTCTGATTCTGCAGCAGCGTCTTAGTCTCAGAACATTTGATTCAAGTGAAAATACATTTTTCTCTCCTTTTTTTCAAATATAAGTCTCTGAAAAACACACCAGTGGATTACGACCCGGGGCCGTGAGGCTTGTTTGTTTGTTTGTTTGTTTGTTTGTGACTGCTGTGGACGCGAGTGCGATGGTTTTGCCAGAGTGTGGGTTTTTTAAGAGAAGATTAAAGTGTGGATTATGAATGTGCGGTGTCAGATTCATTTATAACTCTTCTTAAGGGATGTGTGGCGTATGATGACCGCTGTGCGATCGTAATTCTATAATTATAAAAATACACGTTTTTAAACGTGTCAGGTTAAAAATGTGTGACACGGGCTGACAGCTGTTTGTAAAAAGAGGACATTAAAGTTTTGAGTTGTTTAACTAATTACTTATTATAAACAACAACACAGAGGTCTGGGTTCGGTTTTGGTCGCCGGTGAACAGAAACATTAACAGGACTGCACATGTGGCTGAGGGACAGTTTTCAAAATGAAGCTGATTTAAACCATCTGAGAGTCAACTGGAGGAGAGAAGAGGAGAGAAGAGAGGAGAGGAAAGAGGAGAGGAGAGGAGAGGAGAGGAGAGAAGAGAGGAGAGGAGAGGAGAGCAGAGGAGAGGAGAGGAGAGGAGAGGAGAGGAGAGGAGAGAGGAGAGGAGAGGAGAGAGGAGAGGAGAGGAAAGAGGAGAGGAGAGAGGAGAGGAGAGAGGAGAGGAGAGGAGAGGAGAGGAGAGGAGAGGAGAGGAGAGGAGAGGAGAGGAGAGAAGAGAGATTTTGCTGAACGAGTAAAGACTTAAGGAGTGTGAAAGTCAGGCATCTAAATCAATCTTTATGAGCAGTTGGTAATCTTATGGTGTTAGTTAATCTCATGTTATGTGTTGTGTAAGTCTTATGGTGTTAGTTAATCTCATGTTATGTGTTGTGTAAGTCTTATGGTGTTAGTTAATCTCATGTTATGTGTTGTGTAAGTCTTATGGTGTTAGTTAATCTCATGTTATGTGTTGTGTAAGTCTTATGGTGTTAGTTAATCTCATGTTATGTGTTGTGTAAGTCTTATGGTGTTAGTTAATCTCATGTTATGTGTTGTGTAAGTCTTATGGTGTTAGTTAATCTCATGTTATGTGTTGTGTAAGTCTTATGGTGTTAGTTAATCTCATGTTATGTGTTGTGTAAATCTTATGGTGTTAGTTAATCTCATGTTATGTGTTGTGTAAGTCTTATGTTCTGTTTTTAATCGCATTACTGTCACTGTGAATACACACAGGCATTGTGTCTTCCTACGGGTGTAAAAAACAAGGCTGTGTGGTTTTTTTTTTTGAGAGGGATTAATCGACCTGAATGACATGTCAAAGAAAGAGATTCTCTTCATTTGACTTGGGAAAGCTGAATCTTTTGTATTGTGACTGTTAAAAAACACTATGGCTTAATGTGATCTGGCAACGCACAGCAAGCTCTGGAAGAGGATCTGGCAACCACACATTCAGGCTTTGTTCCGCTTGCTGGAACAAAAAAAAAGAAAAAAAAAAAAAGAGGATTTAAAACAGTGATGAAACGGAGCATCCAGACATGTGTGTGTGTGTGTCTGTGCGTCTGTCTGTGTCTGTGTGTGTGTGTGTGTGTGTGTGTGTGTATGTACGTACGTTTGTGTCTGTGTAGGCAGGTGAGTGATAAATGACGATTAGATTAAAGAATTCACAGCCAAACAGTCACAGATGAATCACATAGACACACACACACACACACACACACACACCCTCTACTACACTATATTTAACACGTTCCTTGTAATTTGTGAAGTTGAGTCTTGAGCCTTCATTCTCTGTAAATCTGACTCTGACCACAAGACAGGGTAGTACTCTAAACCTCTTACCATGACAGACAGACCACAAGACAGGGTAGTACTCTAAACCTCTTACCATGACAGACAGACCACAAGACAGGGTAGTACTCTAAACCTCTTACCATGACAGACCACAAGACAGGGTAGTACTCTAAACCTCTGACCACCACAGACAGACCACAAGACAGGGTAGTACTCTAAACCTCTTACCATGACAGACAGACCACAAGACAGGGTAGTACTCTAAACCTCTTACCATGACAGACAGACCACAAGACAGGGTAGTACTCTAAACCTCTTACCATGACAGACCACAAGACAGGGTAGTACTCTAAACCTCTGACCACCACAGACAGACCACAAGACAGGGTAGTACTCTAAACCTCTTACCATGACAGACAGACCACAAGACAGGGTAGTACTCTAAACCTCTTACCATGACAGACAGACCACAAGACAGGGTAGTACTCTAAACCTCTTACCACCACAGACAGACCACAAGACAGGGTAGTACTCTAAACCTCTTTCTATGACAGACAGACCACAAGACAGGGTAGTACTCTAAACCTCTTTCCATGACAGACCACAAGACAGGGTAGTACTCTAAACCTCTTTCCATGACAGACCACAAGACAGGGTAGTACTCTAA
>NC_044503.1:40595101-40597601 GCF_902362185.1 Chanos chanos
GCGCTGACTGACTGGATACCAGGAGATCGCCAACACCGAGAACAACAACGCAACAACGTCCCAGCGCTGGTGCATAGGACCATCTGTGAGTGCTACCAGATCCCAGTGCATCAGAAATCACAGCTACATAAACCTGAACCAGTGACGGAGGATGACGGAGTGAAGAACCCGTTGAACATGGAAATCAGAGCTGACGAGAGGACCCCAGCAAGGCGGCCGGACATCACGGCGGTCGACGAGGACACCAGAAGACCGATGATCATCGACACCGCAGGTCTCAGTTGAGAGAAACGTCTCGACCAAGGAGCCAGAGAACATCAGCAACATACCAGCACCTGCGACTCAAAGCGCAAAAGATCTGGGACGTGAAGGCCCAAGTCATGGAGATAGTGTCCGTGGCCCCGGTCACCCATTCCCCGGAACTGAGCACACACCGTGGACGCCCACCTGGAACACACAGGGCCGTGGCCCTCATCAAAGCAACACTGCCTGGAAGTGGACACATTCTCCTCAAGATCCCAGACTTCCCAGACGACTGGTAGGACCTCCAAGACCCAGAGGACCAATAATTGACCCAAATGGGAGTTGCGATGAAAAAACGAAGAAGAAGAAGAAGAAGAAGAAGAAGAAGAAGAAGAAGAAGAGCTGTCTTTGCAAAATGTGTCTATGACATACAGTTGGACAAAATCTTTTTCCGAAAACATTTCATAGACTAGCATCTCTCAGACTATGGACGAGCAAACTGCCTGTCCGCAGAACCCTGCGGCTGCGGCAGTCAAATTATGCCCTGAGCTTCTGTCACTCGCCAGGTGAACATAGTACCATTTTATTTAAGATTCTAGAATGTTAAGCAAGTTCTCACAGGCGGGAAGGATTAACATTCTAGAATCTTGAATAAAATGTTACTATTTTCAAAGCAGGAAGTTCAGTCAAGGGGGCAGGGACCTGACAGTTTCCTCGGCGCTGGTCCACAGCCCACAGTTTGAGAAACGCTGTCATAGACCATTTGTAGTAAAATCTCACACTTTTGTCTCCTCTGCGTTTCCTCACGATGGGTTACAGATTCACAAAAAAGACACAGATTTACCATAGCCTGAACTACCATTCTGAACTGGTTGATCTCTGGCTGACACACACACACACACACACACACACACACACACACATATTACTTAAAAGATCTGTACCCTACTCAGCTCTACTCTACACACACACACACACACACACACACACACACACACACACACACTTTATTTCTACCGTTATTTATTTGTTATTCATTTGTTATCTGCAATGATGCACAGTGCACTTGATGGCTGCTTCTCTCTGCCTGTTGCACAATACTGCACATGTACCTTTAGTTACCAAGCTTACTTATTATAGGTTCTACCTCTCAGATTTTTCGTAAAGGATTTGTTACATTAATCTTTCTCTTCTTTGGTAAATGGAGGATTAGCAAAATAAGAATTTCATTGCACAGTGTAACTGCCTGTTTCGCTGTGCATACGACAATAAAACTCGTGAATCTTGAATCTGACGGGTTACAGATCCACGTAAAAGCGTGTTTAAGAGAACGATAGTGCTAACCACAACACAGTAATCCTCTGCTGGTCTCCAGTCTAAAAAAAAAAAACGTCAAACCAGTCCAGATATAAGCGTCAGACAGCCAATGACCCAGATGATGGACCACATTGATTAAATTTCACAACATGCTCTCACCTGGATAGTCATGAAGGTACAAAGCTACGTCTGCATAACGGATTCAGAACCTGTGTGTGTGAGTGTGTGTGTGTGTGTGTAAGAGAGAGGGTGGGGGGCACAAGAGAAGGGGAGAGAGAGAGAGAGGTAGAGAGAGGGGGGGAGACAGAGAAAGAGAGAGAGAGAGGTAGAGAGAGGGGGGAGACAGAGAAAGAGAGAGAGTGAAAGAGAGGTAGAGAGAGGGGGAGACAGAGAAAGAGAGAGAGAAAGAGAGGTAGAGAGAGGGGGAGACAGAGAAAGAGAGAGAGAAAGAGAGGTAGAGAGAGGGGGAGACAGAGAAAGAGAGAGAGAGGTAGAGAGAGGGGGGAGACAGAGAAAGAGAGAGAGAGAGAGAGAGAGAGACAGAGAGAGAGAGAGAGAGAGAGAGAGAGAGACAGAGAGAGAGAGAGAGAGAGAGAGAAAGAGAGAGAGAGATAGGTTGAGGGCAGCTCATTGTTAAGTATCTCTGACCAACATGGTGCTGATGTAAAACATTGCATATGTATGTATGTATGTATGTATCTATCTATCTGTCTATCTGTCTGTCTGTCTGTCTGTCTGTCTATTTAATTTTATTTTTTTCTCTCCAACCAACCACACTCTTTTTTTTTTTTTTTGTAAAGTTTGGTTGACATTACAGCTCTTAATATCCGTGTATAATGACAGAAATGGCTTTTTCACATTATTAAACCTCAGTTACGTTGCAGTTCAACCCACTCTATCACCCAATGTCACCTCACATCAAAACCCAGTACTGCTTAGC
>NC_044503.1:40602601-40605101 GCF_902362185.1 Chanos chanos
GACATGTTGCTGATACACCATAGGACACACAGCTGATGCTCCATAGGACATGTTGCTGATACACCATAGGACACACAGCTGATACACTATAGGACATGCGGCTGATACACCATAGGACACGCGGCTGATACGCCATAGGACACGCAGCTGATACGCCATAGGACACGGGGCTGATACGCCATAGGACAAAGGGCTGATACACCATAGGACACGGGGCTGATACACCATAGGACATGCAGCTGATGCTAACGAACGCCATAATGCTAACGAACAGAGAACACAGCAATGAGCATGAAGAGAGAAAACGCCCTGTTTCACAACCCTCAGTTTTTTTTTTATTTATTCATTCTTTTCTTTTTCTTCTCTTTTCTTTTCTTCTTCTTTTTTTTAATTAAGGACCAGTGCTTGCAATGTGAAAAAGCCCAGGTCAGACTGAGGAGAGAGATGTACTGCTTCTGCAGTAATGGAAATATCTTTCCTGAATCTCCCTTAAAACATTTAGCAAGGATGTCAAAAAAAAACACCTTTTTTAATTAAAACAACTGAAACGTATAGAGAGGCCAGAACTCCATTAATATCTTCTCACCCAATAACCAGCAAACCACAAGTAGAGTAAACAAAAAACCAAATTGATTAATTAATCAACTCCAGCAGACCTGCGAATTTGTGGAGTTACATAACTAACTGTCGACAGACAAACAAGTTGGCGGCAGAGAGAAGACAAGCGTTCTCTCCGCTGTTATGTAGATTATTACGAATTTTATTGATCAGTGATGACAATGATTTGTCGTAAAACAGAAATGGATGATCATCTGCAGGGAAATCAGCTGTGTCCCTGCCCAGCGCCTGTAATGTGTGTGTGTATGTGTGTGTGTATGTGTGTGTGTGTGTTTGTCTGTGTGTGTGTGTCTGTGTGTCTGTGTGTGCGCGTGTCACTGGTTTTTATGGTGGAGGAGGCAGATATCTGTGGTTTCTCTCTCTCTCTCTCACACACACACACACACACACACACAACACACAGACAATGTCTCAGTTTGTCTGGTTACAACAGCTTCCATATTTCATTTAATTGGCAGCAAGAAACACACACACACACACACACACACACGCCACCACATGCTGCTCTGTGTAATGGTAATGTGGCTGTGAGAGGAGGCATCTCTGTTGGAGAGAGTGTTAGTGTCAACAGGAGCACATACCTTCAGTGTCAGCATCAGAAACCTCCACACTGTCTGACACCCATCAGTTAACCCTCAGCATCAGAAATCTCCACACTGTCTGACACTCATCAGTTAACCCTCAGCATCAGAAATCTCCACACTGTCTGACACCCATCAGTTAACCCTCAGTGTCAGAAACCTCCACACTGTCTGACACTCATCAGTTAACCCTCAGTGTCAGAAACCTCCACACTGTCTGACACTCATCAGTTAACCCTCAGCATCAGAAACCTCCACTGTCTGACACTCATCAGTTAACCCTCAGCATCAGAAATCTCCACACTGTCTGACACTCATCAGTTAACCCTCAGTGTCAGAAACCTCCACACTGTCTGACACTCATCAGTTAACCCTCAGTGTCAGAAACCTCCACACTGTCTGACACTCATCAGTTAACCCTCAGCATCAGAAATCTCCACACTGTCTGACACTCATCAGTTAACCCTCAGCATCAGAAACCTCCACTGTCTGACACTCATCAGTTAACCCTCAGCATCAGAAATCTCCACACTGTCTGACACTCATCAGTTAACCCTCAGCATCAGAAATCTCCACACTGTCTGACACTCATCAGTTAACCCTCAGCATCAGAAATCTCCACACTGTCTGACACTCATCAGTTAACCCTCAGCGTCAGAAATCTCCACACTGTCTGACACTCATCAGTTAACCCTCAGCATCAGAAATCTCCACACTGTCTGACACTCATCAGTTAACCCTCAGCATCAGAAATCTCCACACTGTCTGACACTCATCAGTTAACCCTCAGCATCAGAAATCTCCACACTGTCTGACACTCATCAGTTAACCCTCAGCATCAGAAATCTCCACACTGTCTGACACTCATCAGTTAACCCTCAGCGTCAGAAATCTCCACACTGTCTGACACTCATCAGTTAACCCTCAGCATCAGAAATCTCCACTGTCTGACACCCTCAGGGTTGATCGAGGAAACAGCTCTCTGTCTATCTATCTGTCTGTCTGTCTGTCTATCTGTGAATCTGTGGATCTGCCTGTAGATCTGTTTTTCTCTCTTTGGATTTTGACTCTGTGTGTGTGTGTGTGTGTGTGTGTGTGTGTGTGTGTGTGTTTTGTCTGACTTGTCTCAGGAACCTGTGTGTAAGAGTTTGCATTTCTATCAGCTGTGTGTGGAGGGATATTCTCCCTGAGAGAGACTGCACTTCCACACCGTGTTCCGTGTTTAAAATGAAGGAGCGTCCTGTCTCTGTCCCCGCGGGGAGAGCAAAGGTTTGTTCCCACAACACAGCCACAGAGAGACG
>NC_044503.1:40637601-40642601 GCF_902362185.1 Chanos chanos
TCTGTCACATTACAACAGCATACATAACCATACATAACCATTCATAAACTTGACTTTACTCCACACTGGCCTGGCTGTTAACAGCATACATAACCATACATAACCATTCATAAACATGACTTTACTCCACACTGGCCTGGCTGTTAACAGCATACATAACCATTCATAAACATGACTTTACTCCACACTGGCCTGGCTGTTAACAGCATACATAACCATTCATAACCATTCATAAACATGACTTTACTCCACACTGGCCTGGCTGTTAACAGCATACATAACCATTCATAACCATTCATAAACATGACTTTACTCCACACTGGCCTGGCTGTTAACAGCATACATAACCATTCATAACCATTCATAAACATGACTTTACTCCACACTGGCCTGGCTGTTAACAGCATACATAACCATTCATAAACATGACTTTACTCCACACTGGCCTGGCTGTTAACAGCATACATAACCATTCATAATCATGACTTTACTCCACACTGGCCTGGCTGTTAACAGCATACATAGCTGTTATGAAGCTCTTATGAAGCAATATGTAGCACATGCCAAGTGTCTGAACTCACCTTATTTCATTCAAATTCAATCTTTTACTGTGGAGTATCAGAGAGATGAGACAATGAAAACCTCCAGACAGCAGCTCAGTGTGCAGTGTGGTTTACAGTATGTTTTGACTGGTCTATTTCCGTTATTCAGGCCTTATGTAGACTTATGTATTCTTTATTTCTCTTATTCAGGGCTTATGTAGCCTTATGTGTCCTTTATTTCTCTTATTCAGGCCTTATATAGACTTATGTATCTTTTATTTATCTTATTCACGCATTATATAGCCTTATGTATTCTTTATTTCCCTTATTCAGGCCTTATGTAGACTTATGTGTCCTTTATTTCTCTTATTCAGGCCTTATGTAGACTTATGTATCTTTTGTTTCTTTTATTCAGGCCTTATGTAGACTTATGTATCCTTTATTTCCCTTATTCAGGCCTTATGTAGACTTATGTATTCTTTATTTCTCTTATTCAGGCCTTATGTAGCCTTATGTATTCTTTATTTCTCTTATTCAGGCCTTATGTAGACTTATGTATTCTTTATTTCCCTTATTCAGGCCTTATGTAGCCTTATGTATTCTTTATTTCTCTTATTCAGGCCTTATGTAGACTTATGTATTCTTTATTTCTCTTATTCAAGCCTTATGTAGACTTATGTATCTTTTATTTCCCTTATTCAGGCCTTATGTAGACTTATGTGTCCTTTATTTCTCTTATTCAGGCCTTATATAGACTTATGTATCTTTTATTTCTCTTATTCAGGCCTTATGTAGACTTATGTATTCTTTATTTCTCTTATTCAGGCCTTATGTAGACTCATGTATCTTTTGCACAGCTACGGCTTACGTGTGTGGAAGTGTTGCTAAACTTTGTGTACTTTTTTTTTGTCTGTCAGGAATGAGTTTGGAGGATGTAAGAGAATTTGAGACAGAACTACAGCGAGAGACCAACAACAAAATGAAAAACAACCAAGTCACAGGTACAGAGAGAAAAAGACAGAGAAAGAGAGAGAGAGACAGATAGACGAAGAAGGAGAGAGAGAAAGAGGGAAAGGATGGAGGGTGAGGTAGTGGTGTGTGTGTGTGTGTGTGTGTGTGTGTGTGTGTGTGTGTCTGTGTGTCTGTGTGTGTGTGTCTGTGTGTGTGTGTGTGTGTGCGTAATGACATACCTGACAGTACTGATAAATAGTGTGATGGGGGCTTCAGCACCCTGCATTCATACACACACACACACACACACAGACACACACACACACACACACACACACAGACACACACACACACACAGCTGCAGCAGTAGAATAAATTACACTGCAACATTCTGCACTAATGTCATACTGTATGTGCAGGCATCTGTGTGTGTGTGTGCGTGTGTGTGCGTGTGTGTGTGTGTGTGTGTGTGTGTGTGCGTGTGTGCATCTCTGTGAGTGTGTGTTTGAGTATGTGTGTGTGAGAGTATGAGTGAGAGTGTGTGTGTGAGAGTATGTTGAGAATATGTGCAAGAGTGTGTGTGTGTGTGTGTGTGTGTCTGTATGTGTCTGTGTGTGTGTGTGTGTGTGTGCGTGTGTGCGTGTGTGTGTGTGTGTATGTGTGTGCGCGTGTGCGTGTGCGTGTGCGTGTTTTTTTCCTTTGGTAATATAAATGATGAATCTTTTGTTCACCAGTTCCCCTATTTAAAATTATAATTGCTTTTTCAAACACTAGCCCAAACTAATGTTTTCTCTCTGGCTCTCTTTCCTCTTTTTCTCTCCTTCTCCTCACACCCCTACCCCTCTTTCTCTCCCTCTCTCTCTCTTTCTCTCTCTCTTTCTCTCTCAGTTGTGGACAGTCCGTCACGACCCTCTTTCTCTCGCTCCATCTCGGTGACGGATGAGCATTCACTGAAGAAAATGGGCGTGCCAACCATCACCATACCTGATGACACACCTTCCTCTCCCTCCTCTTCCTCACTCAAAAGCCCCATGAGACTCAACTCCACTCCTGAGTGATCCACCACACACACACACACACATGCACACACACATGCACACCATGTCCACACACACAGACACACGCACATCCACACACACATGCGCGCACACACACACATGCATGCACGCGTGCATGCACACACGCGCACACACACACACACACACACGCACATGCATGCACGCGCACGCACGCGCACACACACACACACACACACACACACACACATGCATGCACGCGTGCGCGCACGCGCACACACACACACACACATACACACACAGCTTTAATGATGCAATCTCTATATGCCAATGCAGAACATAGAAGCTTTTCTGTTCCATGAGGAGATTGGAGCAGGGAGAGGTGTGGCCTGAGACGGTCACATGGTGCAGGCTGATGTTTATTCATAAGGAGGAAAGCAGCCTTTGGGATGTTCACAAACATCCCAAAATTTCAGCATGAGCGCACTTTTTTTTTTTTAATCCTGCTTTTTCTACAACTTTCTAGAAAGTCTTTTTTTTTTACTACGTAAAGGTACTCTTTCAGGAAATATTTTTGAAAAAACTGTACATTTCACTGGAATAAACCTCTGATGGCACAATATGCATATACATATGCAATATGTAACATGTGCCCTGTTTTAGCCGACCTCCAGAACTGTATTATAACGCACAACTGTTTTAGAACTATTTTAAGCTACTGATGAATTCCTGTGTTTATGCTGCTTTGGAGCAATGTACCTCTGTGTGTGTGTCTGTGTGTGTGTGAGTGTGTATGTATGTGTGTGTGAGTGTGTGTGAGTGTGTGTGTGTGTCTGTGTGTGTGTGTGAGTGAGTGTGTGTGTGAGTGTGTGAGTGTGTGTGTCTGTGTGTGTGTGTGTGTGTGTGTCTGTGTCTGTGTGTATGTGAGTGTGTGTGTGAGTGAGTGAGTGTGTGTGTGTCTGTGTGTGTGTGTGTGTGTGTGAGTGTGTGTGTGTGTGTGAGTGTTTTAACCAACAGAGGCTTGGGGTACAGTGGAGTACAGGCAGCGTCTTCAGAAAGCCATCCTAGGCTCCGTGATTTCTTTCTTTTATCTCAGGGGACAAACAGAGGTCCAATACAAGTTTGTGGCAAAAACCATTTAAGCAACCTAACAATGTCGGTTCTTTCTCTCAACCAGTAACATCCCCCAATCCCCCCCCCCCCCCCTAAACACCAGAACAATGATACTTACAAAGCACAGTGCACAATGTATGGTCCTCTCCACTGTTTTCAAACATGAGGCGTCTTTGTTGTTGATTTCTCTAAGCTTTATACTAAAGGCTCACTAAAGTGTAAGCTCATTGTCGAAGGGCTCAGGGTGATTGTATTTGGGGCGTGTGTGTGTGTGTATGTGTGTGTGTGTGTGTGTGTGTGTGTGTGTGTGTGTAAGCACAGGTCTGAGAATGAGTCTGGTAGTTTTGGATTTATTGGTTTTATTGACTGGGCCTTTGGAAAAGAGATGATTGATTGTATGATCAGAACATGATGCTACAACCACGCTACGCTAGGCTACAACCACGCTACGCTACAACCACGCTACACTGGCCTCACACCGTGGTGCCAGTATACACAGCACACTGAGTCAGTGTTAAATCAACTCCGAAAGTGTCAAACGTGAATTATGCAAACATTATGCTTTTAATGTTTCTGTAATCTACTCCAGCCAGAGTAAATGTAAGTAGGAGAACAGTGTAAAAACAGCACCCTCTAGAGAACCACGATAACACTGCAGGTGTAAAATGGATATAAATGAACTCCATTAGAGAACAAAAAAAAAAAATGCAGTGAGCAAAATGTAAATGAAATTATACAGAATTTAAATGAACACCAGCCAATGTACTGTGTATACTGGTGTCTCTGGGGTAAGTGTATGAGTTGTGATCATTTGTCATTTGGAGAATGTCTGTCCTGTATGTAACAGAGGGGTTGAGATAAACATATATATGTATATGTATATATATCAGGGATGTGCAGAGAGCCCAGTATTTGTATTTGTATCTGTATTTGTTGAGGCAGCAAAATGATTTAATAAATATAATAAATTGAATAAAAGTGGAAACAGGCATAACAGTCCTGTTTTTGTTTTTACTACACTTCTGATTTTAGGATGTTAAAGTGTTAATATACGTGGTCTTCTGTAAGCTATTATAATAATTATGAACACTTAAACGTCATATGGGTTTCTGGTTTTCATAAACCCCGCAATAAGCATGGTCAACCATGAACGTCATTGAAAAGAAAATCGTTTCAAAACTGACATCCAGTTCCTAATCCACACTCAAAACTTAATATAATATAAATATAATATAATATAAATAGCGCTCTGTTTCTCCAGTGTGATATCTGCAGCCATGTGACACACAGGCTGACTGAGCACTGAGCACAGCGTGTAGGTGAACTAGCCAGTAACTACACTGCCAGAGCTAACGTAGGCTAATCTGCTACATGGAGC
>NC_044503.1:40657601-40675101 GCF_902362185.1 Chanos chanos
TAACGGGAAACAAGGCCAGGCTCACGGACAAACCAGTAGACTACACATGGATGGTGTCGACAGCGGAGCGAGCCGCTTTTTGTAGTCATGTGAAAGGCGTTTAAGGCCTATTCGACTTAATTAATTTTACATACAAATCGGTTATTATTTCATATCAGAGTGGAGTAGGCCCACAATAATAATGACGAAAATGACTTTGACCCTCGACCCCACTGATAATCACGCATTTTCATAATAAATCATCTCCTGCAGATGAACTGTCAGCTGTGGAGTCTCGAGAACTAAACTAAGCGTCCCTTTAAGCAGCTGATTGCCTGAAAAATCTCATTTTAATGCCGTTTCCCCGCGCTGTCGTATTCCGAGTCGCTCTTAGGTCTGTGTGAGTGTGTCAAAAACTTCACGAGGAAAATAATGAACACATTAGAATAATGATCTCGTGAAGATGTTCGCTACCCACAAAACCCCAGACATTACAAACGGGCGAACGTGAATAATTCAAAACCAATTAAACTGCATTTATTAGTAACAATGACTGCTCCATCCATCACCAAGTGTTAAACATTTAGACGGGAATGCGTTTTAAATTAGGAAGGGGTGGGGAGGGGGGAGGGGGGGTTTCTGATAACCGTATTGGGAGTCCCTTCCGAAAAAATTCAAGTCCTTGATGTTCTTTAATCCGTGCTTTCTATCAAACATATCCACTGTTCCTGGCACTGAGGAGAGGAGAGGAGAGGAGTACTCTTAACTGAAGGTGAGCCGCGTAAAGATGCGAAGGAAAAATATCGATGACGTTTTTCATTTACGCAGACTGGTTTTGTTTGTATTAATTACTTTGATTGTGTTTGGTCTGAACACTTCGGCTGTTTTTGGATAAATTATTCAGATTATTTTAAAACAGATTATTCAGACTGTTTTGGACAGTTTTACTCAGATTATTTCAGGCAGATTACTGGATTGGTGAACATTTGGTCAAGCACTGCCCGTTAAGACTGTGTGAGTTCTGCGTTTGCAGCAAATTTCTTTTCGATCATAAAACCCTAGATCTGGATGGTGCGGACTGCAGGCTAGATCTGGATGGTGCGGACTGCAGGCTAGATCTGGATGGTGCGGACTGCAGGCTAGATCTGGATGGTGCGGACTGCAGGCTAGATCTGGATGGTGCGGACTGCAGGCTAGATCTGGATGGTGCGGACTGCAGGCTAGATCTGGATGGTGCGGACTGCAGGCTAGATCTGGATGGTGCGGACTGCAGGCTAGATCTGGATGGTGCGGACTGCAGGCTAGATCTGGATGGTGCGGACTGCAGGCTAGATCTGGATGGTGCGGACTGCAGGCCGACGGCAGTAAAAAGCACTGCTGTCATTTGGCCTTCGCTGTGACTGTTCCTGTAAAGCCCTGCAGTGTGTATTGGCACAGGAATATCCAGTCAGCTCCATAACAAAAAGATAAAGGTCAAAGCAACCAATAGGAGAAGAGCTCGGAGTGTTCCTTCCTGTGCGGTGTTGACCAGCCCCTCGGGTTGTCCAGCTGGCTGAGGATTCCAGTTTAGCAGATCTACGCCTCTGGATTCGTGTACATTATTTACACAGACAGCTAATCCAGTGTCTGGTTCACGAACAGAATTCACTCTCAACCCACAAATTATTCACCGCCGAAAGCCTCTCAACCCCAAACGAGTGTGAACTGAAAACACAGCATGGGAGTCACGTTACAGTGCAGTGTGTTTAAAGCAGTGGACAGCACGATACAAGAGGTGGGAAAATCAATTAAGACTTTAATTTCTTATCAATTCACCGATACAATGTTTAAATCACAAATTCATGACATGGCTTCAATAAGTTACTGAATAAATAAATGTTCACAAATTATTCAAATCATACCCTTTTTGGTTGGTTGGTTTGTTGGTTCGTTCTTTCAGGGGATGGTGTCTCTGATTCTCAAACACACCATCCTCCGTTTGTCGTTCACTCTTCAGCAACACAACGAAAGTTCTGACGTTCCAGAAACGTTCTTAAAAATTCCAAGGCATTCTAGAACGACCTGGAACATTCTAGAACGACCTGGAACATTCTAGAACAGCCTGAAACATTCTAGAATGGTTTGAAGTTCAGATGAATTGGGAAACATTATCTTTTCGAGAAGCCTCTAGTGACATTGTGCTATAACAGTGTCATAAGCATGAATAACCCCATTATGAGGCTTTTTCAGTGGTTGGTTCCTAAGGTGACATGTCCATAATACAGTGGACAGCGATGCCAGGATGTTGTGTGCTGACCTCAACTCAGTCTTAGCTGCTTAAGACAAGTCATAAGCATCACAAGGCTTCATCACCGACAGGTTTCCCACGCTCAGGATTTGTGAAGAGTAACGTGGTCACATTGTATGGATTTGCTGGGACTCTCTGACGTTTTTTATGGAATATTTACACTGATTCATATTTTGCACTAATGTCCATTGGGTGCATTTGATCGGGTCAAAGTTCAGTCACCAGTACTGGCTGATGATTGGCTGTGGGTCCCTCCATGTTAGTTCGTAAAATGGCAGATTACCTCTGGTCATTTCACACTTTTCGCGTTTGTCGTAAACATACTTGTGCAGCCAGTGAGCGCGTGATAAACACACACCACTGACGAAGCCAAAACCAAACTGCCCGACAGACTGTCCAACCCAGAAAGATGTAAAAACCATCCAATTTGACTGACCTATGAGAAAGTACGAAGACAATGTGCTTCGGGTCTCAAAAGTGATTCGAGATTTTGCCATTACGGACTGAGAGCCCAAAACGACTCAAACAGAGTTTCACCTTCAGAGGCTGGGTGTTAGCTTCATTACAAATCGCACAAGGTCAAATCAGTCAGACGCGGGTAAACAGGGAAACGGGACAGCTGTCGGCCTTTTCTGTGCCCAGTTACGCTGGTTTACAAGGACAACACACCAGAGTGTCTCCCCGAGATGTGAAAGTCCAGGCTTTTTTTGGTGCAGTCGGTGGAGTCGACGTCGATTCCGCCGACACAGTCCAGAATTCAAATTCTCTGATACATGAAAAGGGGGGGGGGGGGGGGGGACTGTCTTTCTTTCTTTGACAGACATGTTTTGTTTTTTTTTTTTTACACGGATTTTACACTGACACAAATAAAAACAAAAACAAAAACAAAACAAGTGCGCACAGGTGCTTGGGCCCCTGACATAGAACGCGTAGGAATATCGAACGACGTACGTGTGCTGACATGTGTGTCTGTGAGCCAATACACACACACACACACACACACACACACACACGTACAGGACGAAGCAGCCGAGAGAAGCACACACACACACACACACAGGGAGCGCATCCACTTCCCCGTGAAGACAAAACTCGCCTGAAGCTTTCGTGGACACACACACACGCCCGCGTTCCTCCGCAAGCCGACTGTTCGTCTGGCGCCGAAGGCAGCGGTGTGCCCCACGACAAAAACCCGCATAAATATTCTTAAAATGATTATTATTATTTTTATTTTTTTTAATCATACTTATGTATACATATATAACATCAGCGTGTAAATAAAATGTGTGTGTTTGTTGCGTGTACCTGTGTGTACATGTGTGGGGATAAGTTATGAGTTACCAAAACTGTCCTATCTCTCTCTGTCTCTCTCTCTGTCTCTCTCTCCACAGCGGTGTCTGTCTCTCGGCGTTGCGTGGAGCACAGACCACGCTGTCAACCCCTCTCTCATCACCTGTTTGGTCACATGGCCGGACGAAGACGGATGGGAGAATAAACCAATAAAACAGAAGGATGGCTGGACGGATGAGAGGACACGAGGCGGGGGAGGGCGGGGTCACTTCTCCAGGGGGTTGCCACCGCTTTGATTGGTGGGTAATTACCCATCATACATCCAGTTACACACGCTCGCATACGTACACACACACACATACACACTCCTCTCCTTCACCACTGCTCCACCATCAGATCCAAAACTCGGTTGACGTTCAGATCTGAGTCGAGACCAAAGTCCGTTTCCATGAATGGGGCGGCCGGCGGGGTCAGAGGTCGGAGGCCAGAGGTCAGCGATTCCAGCCAGTCGGCGGGGTCAAAGGTCACAACTGCTCTCCTCTTCCTGGAGGCCGTGGAGCTTGGAGGAGGAGTGGTGCAAATGGGCGGAGGAGGGGGAGGAGGCAGAGCTGGAGCAAGAGGAAGACCGTTGCTAGGAGACGGTGGGAGCTCCAACAGCAGAGAGGAGCAGAGTGGGGATGACAGGAAGTTTTCATCTTTGGAGTGACGCTGCGGCTGTGATTGGTCAGACTGAGGTGAAGGGGAGGGGCCTGAAAGAGCCGCAACACCCGAGTGGAGGTCAGTGACAGTTGGGACTTCCTCTGAAAGAGAGCGGAAAAAGGCATTTACATCTGTCACTTCGCAGTGTTACGGCGACTCTACAGGGGGCGCTGATTCATACTGTTCTCTTCATTACATTTACTCTGGTCAGTTAAACACACTACTCAACACGTACTTAAAGTGTTAGGTAGTCCAGCAGTACTGGTCTGTGCACATTCTGGTAGTTCAATTTCCATTTCAGAAACAGAAATTTAGGGTTGAGTAGGGTTGAGTGATGATGTTGGTTTAGGGTTGAATAGGAATGAGTAGTGATGTTGGTTTAGGGTTGAGTAGGGTTGAGTTATGATGTTGGTTTAGGGTAGAGTAGGAATGAGTAGTGATGTTGGTTTAGGGTTGAGTAGGGTTGAGTTATGATGTTGGTTTAGGGTAGAGTAGGAATGAGTAGTGATGTTGGTTTAGGGTTGAATAGGAATGAGTAGTGATGTTGGTTTAGGGTAGAGTAGGAATGAGTAGTGATGTTGGTTTAGGGTGGAGTAGGGTTGAGTAATGATGTTGGTTTAGGGTTGAGTTAGGTTGAGTAATGATGTTGGTTTAGGGTAGAGTAGGAATGAGTAGTGATGTTGGTTTAGGGTGGAGTAGGGTTGAGTAATGATGTTGGTTTAGGGTAGAGTAGGGTTGAGTTATGATGTTGGTTTAGGGTAGAGTAGGTTTGAGTAGTGATGTTGGTTTAGGGTAGAGTAGGGTTGAGTAGTGATGTTGGTTTAGGGTAGAGTAGGGTTGAGTAGTGATGTTGGTTTAGGGTAGAGTAGGGTTGAGTTGTGATGTTGGTTTAGGGTTGAGTAGGAATGAGTAGTGATGTTGGTTTATGGTAGAGTAGGGTTGAGTAATGATGTTGGTTTAGGGTTGAATAGGAATGAGTAGTGATGTTGGTTTAGGGTAGAACAGGGTTGAGTAATGTCTAACATACCTGGACCACTAATGGAGTCCTCCAGTATGTCCTCAATAGACTGACTGGGATCCATCTGACTCAGAGAATGAGAGAGAGAGAGAGAGAGAGAGAAAGAGAGATGGGGGAGGGGGGGGTACCAAGTTTTTAAAAGCGGGCATTTGTCTGATGACATCACAAAGTCAACTCATCACACACACACACATACAAACACACACACTCAGGCACACCTGCACTCTCTGAATGGCCTCCTGTAGCTCCTCCTCCAAGCTGCGGACACTGGACGAGGATTGGACGGGACTGGCAGTAATCTGCATGGGCAGCTCAAAGTCATGTCCAATCACATCGTGGCAGCTAAACACCTATATCAGTCAATCAATCAATCAATCAATCAAAGACAAGAGCATGAGAAACCTGGGCTTCTCAAAACCTCTGTTTACTCTACTGCAACACTGACTTCCAAATGCAACGAATAATAATAATAATCATAATAATAATTTTAAAAGGTAATAAATAATAATTTAAAAATTATAATGAAATATAATAATAAAAAAAATAAAAAAGATATAACAGAATAGAACGCAAGTTCTACATGTTGTAAAATGAAATAGAATAGAATGTGCATTTACATTCTATTTACATTATTTATAGAATGTAGAGGAATGGAGTGGAATGGATGGGTCAGATTTAAACAGAAAAGAAGGGAACAGAATGTACCTGAGGGAAAAGCATCTCCTGTCTTTCTGTCTCTGTCTTTCCCACACTGCATCCAGGTTCCTGTTGCAGGAAAGGATGGAGGGATGTGCCACAGGTCTGAAAAAGAGAGAGAGAGACAGAGAGAATGAGAAGAGGAGAGAGAGAGAGAGAGAGAGAATGAGAAGAGAGAGAGAGAGAATGAGAAGAGGAGAGAGAGAGAGAGAGAGAGAGAGAATGAGGAGAGAAAGAGAGAGAGAGAGAGAGAGAGAGAGAATGAGAAGAGGAGAGAGAGAGAGAGAGAATGAGAAGAGGAGAGAGAGAGGGAGAGACAGAGAGAGAGAGAGAGAGAGAGAGAGAGAGAATGAGAAGAGGAGAGAGAGAGAGAGAGAGAGAGAGAGAGAGAGAATGAGAAGAGGAGACAGAGAGAGAAGAGCAGGAATAATGTTGCCCCGCCACCCTTTGCCCTTGGTCCTCCTTCCTGTATTTATCCCCTCCTATCGCTTCCCCTTTACTGCCTGGTTGGCTGACTCACTCACACTCTAACCTGATTGGCTGGCTCTCTTGCTCTCTGGCCTGGTTGGCTGGCTCTCTCACTCTCTAACCTGATTGGTTGGCTCTCTTTCTTTCTAGCCTGGTTGGTTGACTCACTCACTCTCTAACCTGGTTGGCTGACTCACTCACTCTCTAACCTGGTTGGCTGGCTCTCTCACTCTCTAACCTGGTTGGCTGGCTCTCTCACTCTCTAACCTGGTTGGCTGACTCACTCACTCTCTAACCTGATTGACTGGCTCTCTCACTGTCTAAGCTGGTTGGCTGACTCACTCACTCTCTAACCTGATTGACTGACAGTCTCACTTGCTGACCTGGTTGGCTCGCTCTTTCACTCTCTAAACTGGTTGGCTGACTCACTCACTCTCTAAGCTGGTTGGCTGACTCACTCACTCTCTAACCTGGTTGGCTGACTCTCTCACTCTCTAACCTGGTTGGCTGGCTCTCTCACGCTCTAACCTGGTTGGCTGACTCGTGCGCTCGTTCTCTGCTTCTGTTCTTCATCCTTTCTCTCATCTTCAGTTCCACACTTAGTTCCTCTGTTGCCTGTTCTGGTCTCCAGGTGGCACTGCAGCCCAGTGGGGAACCCTCAGGTAGTCCAGGACTGGAGCTTGAAGAAGAGGATGGTGGAGTCTGGTACCCGGCAACACCCTGTTCACACATCCCCATTGGCTGGATGAAGACACTGACAGGATTGGTGGGTGTGTCAGAGTTGGGTGGGGTTGGGGGAAGATTGGCAGTGCTAGAATCCAGTTGGCAAAGAGGAACGGGGCTAACGTGCGGGCGTGGCATCTGGAAGGGGCGGAGTCTCTCAAGCAGGGCGGGTTTTGTGCCAGAGACAGGCAGGCCTCGTTTTCGCAGCTGCTGTCTCAGCTCTGACACCTGAGAAGAGAAATGGTGTTGTTATGTCATACATTACAGTCTATAGTAATTATGGTTATAGTGTTGTTATGGTACACTGCATTGTCTTGCATGGAAACAAGGATAAATTATATCATATCCAATCATTGGCTGCCTGAAATGCATAAAAGGATTGATTACATATTGAGATGAGTATCATTGTTGGTCCCACAAGGACGGATACACACCGTTAGTGCATAACAATACACAGTATTAAATATCGCACGGATATCTTTTCAGAGGAGTTGTTTCCCTTAAAAAATAAAAGCATTTATCATGATCTATGTTATCACTGTCATTTACCGTTAGCTCGTCAAGATTTGGGGGCAGTAACTCTGGTTTATGGGTGGGGCTTGCATCTACAGAGGTGGAGTTTGTTGGCGTGGGAACAGCCTGAGGACAACTTTGCGGCGAAGTTCCAGGAGAAAGCCTCACTAACTGGTTCTCTCCACTGAGGCAGAAAGAGCGAAAACCAGTTAAGTCAGTACAAGTTGCTCCATATAAACGTTTATTTTCTCAGCAGTAGATTAGCAGTTTAAATAAACTTGGCGCGCAAACTTGTCTTATTATTAGCAGTTGAGACTGAAACTTGGCAAAGGAAAAGAAAAAAAAATCTTTTTTATACTTGACAGTTATTGGCTGTCAGGTTTCCAGGCAGGTTTACCTCGTTGCCACGGTGAGCTGCTGTTGTTGGTTTAGAATCTGAAGCTGGAGGAACACCTGTTGCTGCTGGAGGAGCCGAGAGTAGGCGGAGTCAATGGGCGGGGTCGGGTTATTGTTCCTCTGAGAGTTGTTTGTGGCTCCTCCCCCGGGCCCGCCCCTCTGATCCGGCGGGATATATTGGTGGTATTTGAGTTTCCTCATTTTCGGTTTTGAGTCACGTGGCTTTCTGGGACGAGGGGGGCGGGGTGAAGCAAGGGACTGCCCCAAAATGGGGTGAGGGGGCGGAGTCTGTGGTTGGGCTGTCTGAGCATGACAGAGACAGTGAGAGAAAGAGAGAGACGTTTTAAAGTCAAAGAGTGAATGAAAAAGGTAAGTAAGAAAAGAATGACAGGTCTTAACGACTGTAGTCAGAGGACTGAGATCTTAAAATAATTATTCCTGAAATTTTGTTGAGATCTGTAAATAGGGAGGTTCATTGGACCTTAAATACTATTTGTATTAGCTCAGCTGAAATCTGTACAAAGGTAAATTTGTTGGACCGAGTGGTTTTCCAAAGTGCAAATAACTGCAGTTAATGTAATCTGAACTGAAATCTGCAAATAGGTTAGTTTGTTGGACCTTTACGACTGAATGTAAATTGTGTACTTTGAGTTAATACCTGTAAACAGGTGAATTTGTTGTACCTTTGGCAGCAGTGGCGTAGCCTGGGAGGGCACATATATCCCTTTGGGTCTCCCAGTCGTTGCCATGGAGTTGGACTCGGCCACACTCATGCTCATTGGTTGGCTGATGCCCTCGGTTGCCGGGAGCAACGCCAAACTGCACTGAAAACCACAAAGCGGAAAGAGAGAGTGATAGAGTTTGTTTATATTTTTATAAACAACACTACACAGAGTTAATGTAATCATGTGGATCACTGAGAAACAGCGCCCCCTAGAGACTACAGAGTGCACAATGCAGGTGTCAATGAATGTAAAACTGAACTCCGCCAAACTGCAGAGAACGTTAGACCAAGAGGATTATCAGTCGCATATGTGAATGGTGTAAACATTAACAAATGATGAAGAACCTGAAGATTTTTAGGGCTGTGGCTGAGGGGCGTGGCCACTGGCGACAGTTCACTTAGTGACTGGTCAGCTGCCAGCCCCGGCGATGAGGAGAAGCAAGGTGATTGGTGTATCCCGAGTTGCTCGGGAGACGATGAGGCGCAGGAGGAGACGTCGTCTTCGAAGACATCAGAGGACAGAGGGTAAGAGACATTGACTGCTATAAACAGAGAGAGAGAGACAGAAAACAAAAAATGAGAGAGTGCGACAGAGAAAGAGAGAGAGGGAGAGAGAGGGAGGGAGGGGGGGCATATCTCTCTGATACCTGAAAATTCTTCACATCTGTGTCAGCACTAAAAAGACTAATTTTGTCATGTCTATCAAGCATTTGCAACTGAGCTGAATTAGATGAGAGAGAGACAGGGAGAAAGAGAAATGCTTTAGATATAAATGATGTGTAATCAGTGATACAGACTGATAGATCATTACAGTACAGTACAGAGTTCTTAATGGAATGTCTAAGAAAGCTGATATTCCATCATGTAATACAGTTTGATTAGCCATAACAGAGAGCAGTAATGGAAACTAGGACATTGTAATTAATGATGTGAGGTGTAACAGTGTGTGTGTGTTGTAACAGTGTTAGAGTACAGTTAGGTGTAACAGTGTGTGTGTGTTGTAACAGTGTTAGAGTACAGTTAGGTGTAACAGTGTGTGTGTGTGTGTGTTGTAACAGTGTTAGAGTACAGTGAGGTGTAACAGTGTGTGTGTGTTGTAGCAGTGTTAGAGTACAGTGAGGTGTAACAGTGTGTGTGTGTTGTAACAGTGTTAGAGTACAGTTAGGTGTAACAGTGTGTGTGTGTGTGTTGTAACAGTGTTAGAGTACAGTTAGGTGTAACAGTGTGTGTGTGTGTGTTGTAACAGTGTTAGAGTATAGTTAGGTGTAACAGTGTGTGTGTGTTGTAACAGTGTTAGAGTATAGTGAGGTGTAACAGTGTGTGTGTGTGTTGTAACAGTGTTAGAGTACAGTTAGGTGTAACAGTGTGTGTGTGTTGTAACAGTGTTAGAGTACAGTTAGGTGTAACAGTGTGTGTGTGTGTTGTAACAGTGTTAGAGTACAGTTAGGTGTAACAGTGTGTGTGTGTGTTGTAACAGTGTTAGAGTACAGTGAGGTGTAACAGTGTGTGTGTGTGTTGTAACAGTGTTAGAGTACAGTGAGGTGTAACAGTGTGTGTGTGTGTTGTAACAGTGTTAGAGTACAGTTAGGTGTAACAGTGTGTGTGTGTGTTGTAACAGTGTTAGAGTACAGTGAGGTGTAACAGTGTGTGTGTGTATTGTAGCAGTGTTAGAGTACAGTGAGGTGTAACAATGTGTGTGTGTGTTAGGATTAGGGTTATAGTGTTAGAGTACAGTGAGGTGTAAGAGTGTGTGTGTGTGTTAGGATTAGGGTTACAGCGTTAGAGTACAGTGAGGTGTAACAGTGTGTGTGTGTTGTAACAGTGTTAGAGTACAGTTACGTGTAACAGTGTGTGTGTATTGTAACAGTGTTAGAGTACAGTTAGGTGTAACAGTGTGTGTGTGTTGTAACAGTGTTAGAGTACAGTTACGTGTAACAGTGTGTGTGTATTGTAACAGTGTTAGAGTACAGTGAGGTGTAACAGTGTGTGTGTGTTGTAACAGTGTTAGAGTACAGTGAGGTGTAACAGTGTGTGTGTGTGTTGTAACAGTGTTAGAGTACAGTGAGGTGTAACAGTGTGTGTGTGTGTTGTAACAGTGTTAGAGTACAGTTAGGTGTAACAGTGTGTGTGTGTGTTGTAACAGTGTTAGAGTACAGTTAGGTGTAACAGTGTGTGTGTATTGTAGCAGTGTTAGAGTACAGTGAGGTGTAACAATGTGTGTGTGTGTTAGGATTAGGGTTATAGTGTTAGAGTACAGTGAGGTGTAAGAGTGTGTGTGTGTGTTAGGATTAGGGTTACAGCGTTAGAGTACAGTGAGGTGTAACAGTGTGTGTGCGTGTTGTAACAGCGTTAGAGTACAGTTAGGTGTAACAGTGTGTGTGTGTTGTAACAGTGTTAGAGTACAGTTAGGTGTAACAGTGTGTGTGTGTGTTGTAACAGCGTTAGAGTACAGTGAGGTGTAACAGTGTGTGTGCGTGTTGTAACAGCGTTAGAGTACAGTGAGGTGTAACAGTGTGTGTGTGTGTTGTAACAGTGTTAGAGTGCAGTTAGGTGTAACAGTGTGTGTGCATTGTAGCAGTGTTAGAGTACAGTGAGGTGTAACAGTGTGTGTGTGTGTTAGGATTAGGGTTACAGTGTTAGAGTACAGTGAAGTGTAACGGTGTGTGTGTGTGTTGTAACAGTGTTAGAGTACAGTGAGGTGTAACAGTGTGTGTGTGTGTTACAGTGTTAGATTTAGATTAGATTAGATTAGATTAGATTAGATTAGATTAGGGTTACAGTGTTAGAGTACAGTTAGGTGTAATAGGGTGGTCCTCTCACTGTTTTCCAGAGGCAGGATGCGTTTGTGCAGAAACTCTACAGGACCAGGTCTCTGCTCAGTCTTCTCAGTCAGATTCTCTGTTAACCGAGCCTTCTTCTGTCTCTGGACTCCAATACCACCCCTGTCTGAGAGAGAGAGAGAGAGACAGACAGACAGACAGAAAAACAGAGAGACAGACAGACAGACAGAAAGAGAGAGAGAGAGAGAGAGAGAGAGAGAGAGAGAGAGAAATTAAAAAAGAAAGAGAAAAGAGAAAGAGAGCTTTATCGGGACCACATTCTGTTTTTCATTTTTGTAAGTTCTGTCCAAATGGATCCATAAAAGTTACACAGTCATTATGGTCGTAACTGAATTGACACTGGAGGCAGTGGGGAGGTGGAAGCCTGATGAAGTTGTATGGTAGGTGGTGGATGACATGTAGAGAGACATTTACGGTTGAGGGACAGGGATGGGGGGGGGGGGGGGTTACTGTCAGTTGTTTTATTTTGTTAGAGCATCGATATGATTTTGGGCATGTTTGACGGGGCAGTTTTCTGTGGATATATCACCTTGTGTAGTTTCAGCTGTCTGACCACTAGGGGGCGACTTCTGAGTGGCGCCATCGCTTGCGCGTCGCTAAATCAGGAGATAATGAGTCAGACCAACCAAACAACAGTGGCAGATACCATAGATATCGTTAGATGTTTTCATTATATTGTTATATTTTTGGATATGTACCAAGACCCCCTAAGATATAATGGCTGTTTTTGCTGAGTGCCCTTGCTACATTGTATCATTTCAAATGACTAGCAAACATTAGCAGTTAGCTCTAGCAAATGTATACTGAACAAAACAATGGCTATCATTCATCTGCTCAAGCTGTTAGCATAGCCATTTGTAAACGCTATCAAAGCTCTGCTGTTCTTAGCCATATCTTTTTCCTTTCTTTTCTTTTTCTTTCTTTCTTTCTTTTTTTTTTTTTGTTTATTTTTTGATGTTTTTGTTTATTTGTTTTCTTTCACGGATGCTTTCACAGACACTCACTGTGCTATTGATGGAGTCTTTCTCTCCCACTTTAGCCGCACAGGTGGTTTTCAGCCCTAAATCAAAAAACAACAACAACAACAACAACAACAACAAAGACACAGTTATCATACCCATCCTTTGCTGTGTTCATCAATGCACATGGTTCAGTTATGATTAAATGAATGTGCAGAACAACACACACTTTTACATATTCAGAAGAAAACACACACGCACGCACTCACACACACACACATGCACACACACACACACACAAACACACACACACACACACATACACATACACACACACACACACACGCGCGCGCGCGCACTCACACACACACACACACACACACACACATACACACTCACACACACACACACACACTCACACACACACATGCACTCACACACACACACACACATGCACTCACCGGCCTCTGAGTTGATTTCATTCTGTTGTCTGCGATTCTGTATTCTCAGCTGCAAGACTTAAAACAACAACAACAACAACAAATCAAAGGACAATGAGATTTATTGAAGAAAAAAAGACAACAAATGAAAGCTGTCACTGTGAACTGTCTGCATATCGAGAACATGGGCTCAGAAAACGTCTGTGAAGTATTGAGAAGCATAGTGAACTGTCTGCATATGGAGACCATGGGCTCAGAAAACGTCTGTGAAGTACTGAGAAGCTGTTGTTCATCACAGGGAATATTTTATGACTGGTCTGAGTAGTGGACAGAACAGCACTCGCCAGCTCTCAGAACTCAATAAACCATAAATTAGTTTGACATTTTCTGTGAGTATGTGTGTGTGTGTGTGTTTTCTCAAAATAACAAACTAATTAATTTATATATACCACACATGTAACTAATATACACACACATATATATATATATATATACACATATGCAGGTTTTATAGAATGTGTGTGTGTGTGTGGGCCTTTGGTTCCATATATATATATATACATCCTGTAAACCCTGCACGTTCACACACACACACACACACACACACACACACACTTGGACCAGTGGGTGAATTACAACCAGGTCAGGCAGCTGTGGGGGGAGGGGTCATAAAGTATGGTGACTTTTCCCACAATGCACCTCTTTGCTGAGTTTTGAGATCTGAGAGAGACAGTGAGAGAGAGAGAGAGAGAGTGAGTGAGTGAGTGAGAGAGAGAGAGAGAGAGGGCGGAGCTAACTATTTATCCATCAGAATCTCTATTTCTGTCTTTCCTCTCCCATCCCCCCTCCAGCTGTCCCCCTCTCACTCTCAATCTCTCTCAAACACACACACACACACACACACACACACACACACACACAGTCGTTAATATTAAGTCAATTCTTCCCCTTTTTATTATAACAACAAAAAACTCCTAAGATTCTATATGGATCCCTTTCCTAGCAGCCTATTGGAGTTAACAAAAAAGAAACGGTCTAAAACGAAGTAAACTATAGGTTTTTAAGAAAAGACTTCTGCTCATGACAGAAACCATAAAGATTTACAACTTGTGCTCATCCGAAAACACAAACAACAAATACAAACTTAGAACGAAAAACAGGCATGAAAACTATGTGATATTAATCCAGTTACAACAACCAACCAGTACGAGTTTTTAGAGACTCAATTGGAGTGAGGGTTAAGTCAACATAAAAATTCGGAGGAGAGCAGATTGTAGTCTAAATACGTTTGGTTTGTCAGTGCGATTATGTGCGTCTCAGAGAAGTGTTCGCCAGCTCCGTTTGATAACAGTGAAAAACGGGCTGTCATTATCAAACTCTCCCAAACAGAACAAACACAGTACACAAAAAAAACACAGAACTCCAGACGGCAAATTCCAAACGTTAATGGGGGAACTGGAAGGCGTTTCGGTCGGCTTATTTTGTTTAAACGGCTTTTCAACACTCTGTAAGAATAGCGCGTTGACGTTCTGCTGTTTGTGACATCTTCCTCTGAGTCTGAGTCAGGCCAATCCAAAGACACCTGTTGCGTTCCCATGGAAACGGCGGAATGCGAAACATTCCGGGACAGCCGTTTATTGCATCACAGCGTTTAGCGTCGTGTTTCCGTCGGTCCTGTACATTCTGTTAACTTTAGTGAGAGACCTTAAACAAAGAAAACGTGGAAGGTTATTTTTGTTCTTCCAACTTTTACCGGTCCATAACCACAAGAAAGGAGTGTTTACAAAATGTGAAATGACAGCCGTCAAACTGCCTCACAGACTCAGTGGCTTCTTTCAATAATTTGCGGGCAGAGCACGAAATGCTAACGCAGTGTAATGGCGTTTAGCCTCCTCTGCAAAACCCAACTAATTATTTAATTGATTTAATTGCTTTCTAGCTGTTTGCCGGAGACATAACGGTAATTAAAGAGTGTGTATCTGTGTATTTGATGGCATAAACAAACATTTATAAATTATTTTCAGATGTAAATGACTGTCTATTAGACAATAATTATTCAATATCTTTATTAACCAACACTGAGTAACAGTGTTTCATAGGCACAACGATTTTCTCTTCATTTAGCTGTCGTTGGTTCTTGACAGGCCACCGCTGTCTGTGTCCTGTCGTTAGTCAATTATCAGGTTTATAAAGCTAAGCTAACACACGGACTTCAGCCAATTGTCTGTGCTAACGAGAAAACCTGAAGTGTTAAAACAAAACAGCGCTAAAGAGCTCTCTCGTGCGCGCGCGCGCGCGCGCACACACGTGTAAAAAATGTGGGGGGAAAAAACTATTTAATTCTTATCCATCACTGGTTTCTGAGTCCCTTTTAAAAGTTGACAGTTGAATATATAGTGCCCTCCGTCCTGACGCCAAGGGCGAAGCTAAGCCAAAGCTCACGTGTAAAACTTTGCACAAAACATTCTAGAAATGTAGCCCCATAAACCTTTAAACGTTTGAGACCAAATTAGCTTTACAGATTTAGCATTTCTCATGCAATGGACACAGGCTAATTCTTTTTTTCTCATTAGATCACAATGACAACACAACACTATACTCTAGTTCACTGCAAGCACGTCAGGTCCAATTGGCTCCTCTATCTCTATCTATCTATCTATCTATCTATCTATCTGTCTATCTATCTATCTATCTATCTATCTATCTATCTATCTGTCTGTCTATCTATCTATCTATCTATCTATCTGTCACCACAGACTGTTGTTCTGTAAACTGTCTTTTTTGAATAGTTAATGTATTCATATCACTACATCAGTTATCTCATGGTTAAAATAAGTCATTTAAATTGAACTCTCTCAAGTTCAACTCGTGGTTTTTGGTATGAGTCCATTATTTAGCTTCAGTTATAATCTAATCTAATTTCCATTTTCACTCCGAGACTATAATCTAATATGTAGATTATATGTACTTTTTTTAATGGGATATAACAGGTTATGATCATGCAGTGACCGGTAACATTTTTAAAAGATTTTAAAAGAATGGGGGTGGTGTTTGATTGGCTGATGGGGGTGGTGTTTGATTGGCTGATGGGGATGGGGTTTGATTGGCTGATGGGGGTGGTGTTTGATTGGCTGATGGGGGTGGTGTTCGATTGGCTGATGGCGGTGGGGTTTGATTGGCTGATGGGGGTGGGGTGTGATTGGCTGATGGGGGTGGGGTTTGACTGGCTGATGGGGGTGGGGTTTGATTGGCTGATGGGGGTGGGGTTTGATTGGCTGATGGGGGTGGGGTTTGATTGGCTGATGGGGGTGGGGTTTGTGATGTGTTCAGTAGACTGTGTGATGGGGGTGGGGTTTGTGATGTGTTCAGTAGACTGGCTGATGGGGGTGGGGTTTGTGATGTGTTCAGTAGACTGTGTGATGGGGTGGGGTTTGTGATGTGTTCAGTAGACTGTGTGATGGGGGTGGGGTTTGTGATGTGTTCAGTAGACTGGCTGATGGGGGTGGGGTTTGTGATGTGTTCAGTAGACTGTCTGATGGGGGTGGGGTTTGTGATGTGTTCAGTAGACTGTCTGATGGGGGTGGGGTTTGTGATGTGTTCAGTAGACTGGCTGATGGGGGTGGGGTTTGTGATGTGTTCAGTAGACTGTGTGATGGGGGTGGGGTTTGTGATGTGTTCAGTAGACTGTGTGATGGGGGTGGGGTTTGTGATGTGTTCAGTAGACTGTGTGATGGGGTGGGGTTTGTGATGTGTTCAGTAGACTGTGTGATGGGGGTGGGGTTTGTGATGTGTTCAGTAGACTGGCTGATGGGGGTGGGGTTTGTGATGTGTTCAGTAGACTGTGTGATGGGGGTGGGGTTTGTGATGTGTTCAGTAGACTGTGTGATGGGGGTGGGGTTTGTGATGTGTTCAGTAGACTGTGTGATGGGGGTGGGGTTTGTGATGTGTTCAGTAGACTGTGTGATGGGGTGGGGTTTGTGATGTGTTCAGTAGACTGTGTGATGGGGGTGGGGTTTGTGATGTGTTCAGTAGACTGTGTGATGGGGGTGGGGTTTGTGATGTGTTCAGTAGACTGGCTGATGGGGGTGGGGTTTGTGATGTGTTCAGTAGACTGGCTGATGGGGGTGGGGTTTGTGATGTGTTCAGTAGACTGGCTGATGGGGGTGGTGTTTGTGATGTGTTCAGTAGACTGGCTGATGGGGGTGGGGTTTGTGATGTGTTCAGTAGACTGTCTGATGGGGGTGGGGTTTGTGATGTGTTCAGTAGACTGGCTGATGGGGGTGGGGTTTGTGATGTGTTCAGTAGACTGGCTGATGGGGGTGGTGTTTGTGATGTGTTCAGTAGACTGTCTGATGGGGGTGGGGTTTGTGATGTGTTCAGTAGACTGTGTGCCAAGCAGTGGTTTTGGGGGTAACCCTGGCACAGTGTCTGAACTCAGGGAGAAGAAAAGTGAAAAACAGGGAGGGTA
>NC_044503.1:40682601-40692601 GCF_902362185.1 Chanos chanos
ACACAGCTCCTACACACACCCAACAGAAAACACAGCTCCTACACACACCCAACAGAAAACACAGCTCCTACACACACCCAACAGAAAACACAGCTCCTACACACACCCAACAGAAAACACAGCCTGGTGAATTTTAATGAAGGTCCACGACACATAAACACAACTGTGTATGCATAACTTATAGAGAGAATAAATGAAAAGTGCATTTCTTGAACATGTATGTATGTATGCATGTATGTATGTGTGTGTGTGTGTGTGTGTGTGTGTGTGTGTGTATATATATATATATATAATTTGTGCAGCATATGATTCTACACCGCACACAATTTCCTGAGTGTTGATTTTTCGCGGTGTAAAACATCCCGGACTTTTTTTTTACATTCATCAGCACCCACAGTGTTACAATGACCCACTAGAGGGCGCCCTTTTCGCTGTTCCCATAGAGCAAACTCACCAAACTCCTAAATTCATACCAAATATGTCGTGTGGAACCGAACGCCGTCAAAAAAAAAAAATTCTAGCTTCTCTTTCTCTGCCAAGAGCAACAAGTGCCCCTGCAACTTAGCCCCCCCCCCCCCCCCCCCCCCCCCCCCACTTTTCATGTTTTCGAACGTGTTTAAATTTTAATAGAATAATCCAAAAGGAAACGACAAAGAAACCGTTTATTGTTTCTCATCCCCGCGTGAACTCGCAGTTTGGTGAGTTTATGACTTATTTATCACGAGGCAGTGAAGGTGACGGAAGTATTTCAAGTCGCTTTATTACAGTGCCCTCAAAAGTCTTACAGTTTTCTTCAGTTTTTACATGCGAACAACTTTTCTTCGCATAAATACATAAGTAACATATATCAAAGTCAGTAATTCACCTTCTTTTTTTGCATTCTAAAACAAGATTTTTTTTTTTTCTCTGTCATTTCCCTACCCCTCCCCTCACGTGGCATGAAGAGGTTGCATTCAGTCCTCATGAATATTAAACAGCAAGTCATTTATTATAATAACTCAATAACCGCCCACGAGGTTACGGCAACAGCTCTCGCTCTCCACAGCAACTGCTCTGTGAAACGAGTTCAATAAATAAAACCTGAATTTGGCTGTGAATCTATTCGAATACGCAGCGAGTTGTGAATAATATAGATGTTCAGGTGAAATTCCGACACACCCCCCCTTTTCCAAGACTGAGTCTGGCGTTCCTGCACCGCGAAGCCGAAGACGCGTGAAATTGTCCGTATAATTGTGCACAGAAACCTGTGAACGAGGGAAAGAGAGAGGGAGGCAGTGTCGGCAAGCAAGGCTTAATTACAACAGAGTGCAAATATATTCAGATTCTTAATGAAATATGAAACACAAAGATCTAAACTACACAATGTTACAAGTTGTCGCGTGATTACTGGAACACGGCTGAACTCTTGATGGAGAAAATCATTACGACGATGCATTACGCTGTCTTGCGATAACATCTTACTTTTGTGTGACAGAAGACAGAGGCAACAAAAGTGTCGAGAAAAGATTTCACCACAATGGAGCTCTTGGTGTTAATGTCGGGGCTTTGAGAGATTCCGGAAAACAATTACTCTATTTCATTGTTCATTGTCTTCCCCTTGTCTCTATTAAACCATAAACCTCCGTCTCCCTAATATATTATCTCTGTGAACATGTCGTAAACGCAATGAACTGAGCGCTTTATTTAATACGCTGACTAGAAATCGATGAAATGACTGTGGAGTCTATGTAATAATGTACTGTTATAGTCTCCGTAATCTGACAGACAGTTGAACGGGGACATATTCGGGCAGTGCGGGACACTTCAAAACCTCACAGGTTCAGCGTCAGTCGTGACAAATAATATTCTGAGAGTATTTAAAAAAAAGAAAAGAAAGAGGCAACCTTCTCAGGAAGGCACAGGACTGAAAACACCCCACCCCCTTCCCCAAAAGACCCAAACAGGATCATACAGAGGTTTGTCTAAAATGTTTTTTCTCTTTTCTTCAAAGCAGGAAATGCTACAAACACCACTCAGGCACACAAACTTTAAAAACGTCAAACCTCTTATCTGGGTACCTTATCAACTGAACAGTAGGTTTTGCCTCCAGTGTGTTGGTTTCGTGTTACTGGAAACACAGGTGATAACAGTGAGAAGTCTTTTAAAATTTGGGGTAAACTGATACTCTTAGGACTGGGAAGGAGTTTGTGGGTCATTCAGAGGGTTTTGGGGTCACCCACCCATCATGGGATGATGGGGGCGTGGTGGTGGTGGTGAGGGGGGGGGGGGCTGCCCAGCTTACGTATGTTTAAATGGCTCCCCCCGTTCCTGTTCAAAATGGTCAAACTCACAGAAACAGATCATAAGCCATACAGCACTCACCACTACACCCATACATGTACAATCTTTCAAACTGTATCATTTGAGACATTTTAAGTGTTTCATGGCCTCACATGGCCACATAAATGTAGATTACATTTTAAATTGGCAAACCAAACAGGTTAACACCTCCCAGATATTGATACATATTTTGACTAAGCTTAGGTTAAGATATGGGAATCTGGTCAACAAAGACAAAATGTATCAGTAATCCTTAACTAATGAACTGAAGTAGTTTTATAAAAAATAGCTGAAAACTTCATAGATAACTGTGATAAACTTCACAGATAACTGTGGAGGGAAAACCCATATGTGATAACCTATAAGGAAAAACCAAATTGGGAGTCCGGTCCATCGATTTTAAGAAATCAGAATGAAACGTCTTTAAATCGACAATGATAAGCACACACAGTGGCACAACTCAAACTCAAACCGTGGGTAATTCTATGACAGATAATGACAAACATGGAGGGTAACAGTTTCCATTATTTTGACTCAGTTCCTGCAGAAAGCTTTGTATAACCATACTCTTAACAATGATTGCAACACTAGTTATTACTAAGGATTCACCCTGAGCGGGACACAAACCAATGACCTTAGGGGTCGGTAGGTCAGGCACCCCCCAAAAAAAAAAAAACGAGCGAGAGACTCAAACTTGCGGCCCGGGGACCGGTGCATTTTACAGACACCCAGGAGGAGGCTCTCTCTGTCAGGGAGAGGCTTTTACTCCCTTTGACTGGATCTCCTTTTGGCCGGGAACTCCTCCTCCACATGGTCCATTCTGTGCAGCCAGACACTGAGTGGTTGTATTAGTTTCAACCTTTTAGCATCTTGTAGACCTGACCCCTCTAGAGAGGATAACAGTTGGTTGTTTTTCAGTGGCAAATGTGAAAACAGGGGGCTAACTGGTTTTAGAAGAGCCATATAGTGATTCATTGCGACTCCTGGTCAGTCTGGTTTTTTTTTTCTTCCACCTTGTAAACTGCTCTTCCATAGCAGGTGCCTCCTGATGCAAGTCTAGCAGATGCCACAAACTCAGTGAATGGCTTAAAATATTGGGATGAGGCCCCAATTTTTTAAAAGAAAAAAAAAATCACTGTTGTCTGAAACCCCAACTGCAATGATAAGCATATGTAAGTATGACAGTATGTCTCATTTGGCAATGAGGGACTGAAGTTAAATTGTATGTACACAAATGATTACACAGGAATAGAGCACTCTTAAAATGTCAACCAATAAATTAAAAACTTTTAAATTCTTTTTTTAAACATCTCTTGATTTGTCTCTCATTCATTGTCTCTCATTCAGTCTCCCTCAGCATCATCGTCATCGGATGCCATCTCCGCCACAGACGAGCTGTACCACTCTGCGCTCTCTTCCGCTTGCCCCTGCACACCAAACAGGGAAGCCCTGTCTATTCCCGCATCCATCGCCTCCTGTTGTTGACCCTGATGCTTGCGCTTGGTGTGGCGTCGCAGCGTGTTGCGTTCGGCAAACCGCATGTGGCACAGCAGGCACTGGAACGG
This sequence comes from Chanos chanos, assembly GCF_902362185.1. NCBI lineage: Eukaryota > Metazoa > Chordata > Actinopteri > Gonorynchiformes > Chanidae > Chanos > Chanos chanos. The sequence goes on from NC_044503.1 coordinate 40,686,486, forward strand.
CTTTTCGCCCGTGTGCACCCTCTGGTGCCTCATCAGCTCGCCCGCCTCACGGAAACGCTTGGTGCAGATCGGGCAGGCGAAGTTCCTCTGGCCCGTGTGGATGTGCTTGTGCCGCTCGAGGTGGCTGGACCGTTTGAAGGCCTTGCCGCAGAGCTGACAGACATGAGGCTTGCTCTGGGAGTGCGTGATTGAGTGCCGTTCCAAGTCCGAGAGGTAGTAGAAGACTCGAGGACAGTACTGACAGTAGAGGATCCGTCGTGGACCATTAGGATCTGGGTTCTTTGGATGGTTGGTAGGGTAAATGGGTGAGATGGGACGGAGGGGTGACGTGGAGGACACATGCTGAAGGTCCTCAGCAGGAGCAAGGTCTGAAGGAGTGTCCACTGGGTCCCCAGAGGAGGATGCTGGTTCAGGGTTTGGAGAGTGCTCTGCCGTGGGCAACTCGGAGGTCGTTGTGGGAGAAAGAGGCTGAGAGGACTCTGGAGTGGATGCAGAGGTGGGATTGGTTGTTGTTTCAGGATCTTTAGGTTGGTTTTCAGCTTGGTGTTCTGAAGCTAGTCTGAGCAACGCCTCCCGGAAGGTCGTGGGCGCCGGTGGATCAAACGAAACCTCAGTTTTGACTTGTTTTGCCGTAACCGAGGCGGTCACTGCAGGAGAGCTGGAGGAGGCAGCCGGTGAGGTAGGGATGGCTGAAAGATTGCAGGAGATACTCTTTCCTGAGAGGTTAACAACGGGGGCACTGGTGACAGGTTTAAGGCCAAGGAGTGCAGGACTTGATTGTGAAGTGGATCCCGGATCAAGCACGCCAGAAGCTACGGGAAGGGCGACGGGAGACGTGCCAATGACCGCAAGGGGGGTAGATGGAGACGGAGACTGTGCGGACGACCCTGGGACAGAGGACAGGACAAGGTACACTGGAGAGGATGACGAAGAGTTCTGCGTGAGTGTCAGGGGCAGTGAAAGAGTCATTAAACCTGGGTTGGCGTTAGGCGTCGGTGTGGAGAGTGACTGGATTTGAGAAGAGGGGAGGAGGAGAATAGGAGTGTTGGATGCAGTGTTGGCCACTATCTGAATGGGCTGGGGGGGGAGAGTTGATAAGGCTGGTAGTGGGGTGGGTTTAGCCTGTGCAGGCAGCTCGTGAGAATGTTTTGTATCTGTCTTTGGAGCAGTTCTTGTGGTTTCTGTTACAGAGACAACACCAGGAGATGGTTCACCTGTAGGAGCGTACGATGGAGCTGATGGCAACCCTTGTTTTGGAACCGAGAGATCCTCAGCAGTTAGAGACGAGGAAGCCTCTTCTTTGATTTGCTGCAAGTTTGGGTTTGGTGGACGGACGACGTCAACTTGGGAGAGCGTAGGGGTATCCATTTGGGGAACTTTCTGACCTTCTGAGTTAAGAGTGTAAGGAATGCCTTGGTCATCGATAAGGAGGGTTTCCTCTGGTTCAAGGTCTGAAGGGGTAGGCCCAGGGAGAGAGGGTAAAGACATCTGGCAATGAGAGGAAAGATGACCATCCCAGATCGGCATTCCGAAGCTGCCTACATGACTCGCATAATCGTCGTCACCATCGTCATCTTGCACCACATCCCCCTGATGCGCTGACTCATCCTCGATTTCATCCACCTCCATGAGTAAAGAGCCCTCACATTCAGGGTCATCCCAGACCCAAGTGCATCTTTTTTCCCTATTGTGTCTGTCCCTCTTTTTAGGCAGACTCAAATCCAAGGCCTCAACTATCTCCTCTTGCTCCATCGCTTCGCTCACACTGTTCACAACCTCACCAGCTACTTGGCTAAACCTCTCCTGTTCCTTATAAAACAGAGTTGGGTTTTTAAGGACTGCACCAGTAACATCAGTGTACTCTATCTGTTTCGTTTGAGAGAGCGTTTCCCTCATGGTGTGGTCCTCTTTTGTTCCTTTCTCAAGCTCCCCCCATCTTTTACTGCTGTTTCCAACATTGCTAGCAGGGATGCTAGCAAAGCCAAGTGTCTTGCTTTCAGTACTCTCTGCCTCCTTAATATTAGCCGCGCGACTTGCATAACAATGTTCATTGTCGTTAGAGAAACCCCTGTCTGAGCTGGGACAGTCCTGACTTTCTGCCTCTTCCAAATGATTAGCTAAATGGTTAGCATTAGCACTTGACCCTTTGGTTGCTTGTTTATTATCCTCTGCAACAACATAGCTAGACTCCAGCTTACTTTTTAATAGTGCACTCGATGGTTTTTTAATAGAGTCTGTGGTACAATTTGTGTCTGCAACTCTACTCTGATTTTCTAGAATGGTCTTCTTGTTCGCATCTGCATTGCAGGTATGTTTTGGCGAGCCCTGTTTAACATGGCTCTCAGCAGTACTACCGCAGTCTTCCTCAGCATTACACGGAATGGCCGACGAATTTTGGAAATTCTGGTCTTTGGAATCAGATTTAATTGAGATCCTTCCTTTTGACAATGTTGTTGAAGTATCCTCAGAGTTTTGGGAGGCTTTGGTTGAGTGACAAACAGTCTCCTTAACTGGTAAATGACTAATCAGATCCACACCTCTGTCATGTGCTGCCTGAAGTAAGGACATGCCCGCCTCAGCTGCTCCCAGACCAGTGCAGGAGAGACCGTTTGATTGGCTGTCGGCTGGAGAAGTCTGTTTATTGCAAACTGAAGAGACGATGAAGTACCTCTGGGTCAGGTAAGGTCTTTGCAAGACAGAGAGCACAACTTCCTGCTCTTCTTCCTCATCATGCAGGGATTGGTCTCCGCTCATGACAGTTGCTCCGCCATTGATCAGGAACTCTTGTCTCCGGACCAATCGGGTATCATTTTGGAAGTCTAGAAAGATCCAGAGAGAACAATATCTGATCAGTACCGAAAAAAAAGAAAGCAGAATGTTAGTCGCAATGCTTTCATGACTTCTACAGATTGACAAAAATCAACCATTTGCTCTTTAAATGCATTACTGAGGGAAATGAACACAGCAAAAGGCAGAGATATAATGGAATACGACTGAAATGTACAAACAGTATGTGTTTGATTCTTTGTTTTGATGATAAATCACTGCCTCCTGTTCAAGTGTCCATAGGGTAATTAGAATGTGGCATGGGATAAATTACATTTAATATTTACCCAGTACCATCACTGTAAAAAAAAAAATCAACTTAAAATGAGAGTTATTTACAGGCAGCAATAACACAACATACTGTGCGGTTGGTTTGTTTGCTTTTACAGTTTTTGTGCTCCGTGATAAAATTACAATACTTAACTGTACTTAACTGTACTTCAGTAATGCGAATTTTTTTTTTTTATTTAAAAGTTCCTGCCACCTTTTCCAGCACAATTTATTCACGGCCAAATCCCCACTTCTACTCAGGCCCATCGTCCACACAGCCCTCACGACGGCTGGCGAGTTTGTAGATTACTAGTTGTAGCCGGGGACTCGACATGTCTCGTCTGATACATGTGGAATCACTGACCGTGTCTACTCCCCGGACCACGGAGGCCTTTTCCAGGGAGCGGTAATGAGCGTGGAGCATCACGCTGTACTCCCAGAACTGTCAATCTCTAATCTAGTGGAAAAAAAACCACACACACACAGTACCAGGAGACCAAGCCAGGTCTCTGCACTGGTGGGCCAGAATGTTCTCCACTCTGCCACAGTGTTCCTTAACGTTTGCATGATTAGCCTAGTAAATTACTCTTATACGTCCCAGTATGCTTTGCAAAATAACAGCTTTTTACCGTAAAAAAAAAAAAAAGAAAAAAGACCCCAACATTTTAAATACTTCTACGATACGCTTGATCTTGGTCTCCCATAAGGCAACATTTTTCCAGCAATCTGTTATATTTAAGGAACACAGCAAATGACTGTGAGGATTTTTCTGTAATTTTGCCGTACCTTGATTTTTAACAGTGTTACTGAAAGGATACATGAAACGACTGCTGAAACGTATGCTTAAATCTCTTGTTAGAACTATTTTTGTTCTGCTAGAGTGGTAAATATCCTAGGGGAAAACAAAAGATGTAATAATCTCATGTCCCATGATAGCCACCTAATTTCTCTCTAGCTATTTTTGACATTTAATGCCCTCTGTTTAACAATTAGTTTGACATAAGTACTACTTAATTCACAGATTTCATTTTATTGAAAGATCTTCCCAAGGTCATGTTTCTGCTCTTCCATTCTAATTCCAGTCTGTCCAGTTTTTGAAGTGAACCTTGTATGAGTATGAAACGTTTCCTGTGAATCTAAGCCTCCATAATGAGTATCCACTCACATCTTTAGTCCAGTGGTTAGCAGCAGTGTAACTGCAATTCTGTTACATTCATGTTTTACCAACGCTAAACCATTACAATCAATGTAATTACCATTATTATGATCTGTGAATGCAAACCATATTGCTACGTACACACCTACAAAACAACAAAGTATTTTAAACTCCTAATTACAATGTCAAAACACAGCTGTTAGTGATAAAATACAGCTAGGGACTGACTAGAAGCCACACTGTTAAAAAAAAAAAAAAAGTACAAAACCAGTTAGCAGACAAAACCAAGCCAGTAACCAGAATGTATGACCATTTGAGTGCAGAGGTTTTTTTTACTCTAGGTGATTGACAGGAATAGAAACTAACTTTTCAACTTTTCAGAGATATTCATGAAACATTTTGTCCCCCCCCCCCCCCCCCCCCCCCACCCCTTATAAATCATCCCTTATTAAATTATACAGGTGTGCTCTAATCAGCAGAGGGTTTGATATAAATGTATATTTTCTGTTCTCGCACACTATGTTTTGAAAATAGTTGTAATAATAATAATAATTATTAATAACAATAATAATAATAATAATATTTAAATGAGTTTGACAGTTTTGTTTTTTATCCTGATTCAGCAACTAACATTTACTGTGTAATTTAAATATAAAACATGCACAACAGCATAATAAGGTTCAAAGACAATAAGGTTAAGGAACAACTTACAAGGTCTGTATTATTTAACGGCAGTCATATTCAGCCTACGTAAGCTCAAAATACAATTCCAAGCCTTGACAACGAAAAAAAAAAAATCAGCCGTCTGACCAACAGGTGTAACTATTGTAAACATAGTCTACATTAAAGAAGAAGAAGAAGAAGAAGAAGAAGAACTTGTTAATGCTGGAGTAAAGAACTATCATTCATTCGGATATACTGTTATTTCTACCGTCAGAACCGAGTAGTAGGCCTATTAGCGTCGTTATTTTGTGATTAATGGTGATTAAAACTACTGAGTTTAGCTGCTACAGCATGATGAATGCTTGTCGTGAGAGAAACTGAGATTTGACAGGTGGCCGATGACTCACGGATGTTACAAACCTGACCCATAATTTTTTTTTACACTCCTGCCACGAACATCAAAGACACAGTTAAACGAGAGATTTACATCAGTGCGCTTTCGAATCGTGTCACAAACCATCTTTACTCGGATGAATAACACACGCGCTTGCTCACACAGATGCGGGTCCGAATGACATCAACCACTGCAGCTTGGGGTGCGACATTAACACACGCCGCTCCAACAACACTTTCGCTTTCTTTTTACCTCATATGGAAAATGAGGTGGAATCTTTTATCCGCTGCTTTGGCTCCGGGTGAGAAATGACCGTTCAATTCCGAACCCTTGACCCCGTCCGTCGTGTTTTTGGGGATGCAGAACGCAACACGGGGAAACGGACGCCATTACACCGAGTTGAAGGTCCAATGGGCTCGGGGAGGAAAAAAATCTAAGGTGAATGCCGTTTCGGTTAAAGCGAGAGCACGCACTCGAACCTTCGACATTATACATCAAAATTTAAAAATTAGACAGACAGCACCATCACCGTAAACATACAGACACTCGATTATGCCTTTGAATAATTCCCGTGGTTTTTTTTTCCCGTAATAGACTCTGCACTCGGACCTTCGGCCAGCCATTTTATGTGAACCGAGGGTTCGAGCCGGTGACAGCGCGTGAAAAATGCTCGCGTTTCTAACTTTCGACACAGGCGCGCTCACCGATAAACACTCACACAAAAAAGGAGATGTTACTATTAAAATTATGTATGAGAAATGTTTCCCGTACAACTCCACATTTACAGAAATATTTAATCTGAAGTCT
>NC_044503.1:40720101-40742601 GCF_902362185.1 Chanos chanos
GGAGTCCAGATTTCATGAGATGTGGCCTAAACTTGGGGGAGAACGTGTTCAGAACGTGTTCGCAACGTGTTCAAAAATCAAACCTGAGGACGACCGTTCTGTCTCCTGCCACGCTCACGCGTGTTCAAAACATTTCGGTTTTTTTTTTGTTCTCCACCTTTTCGTATCGCATATCGATCATTTCCTCGGTTATAAGACAGAGACGTGTGTGTTTGTGTGTGTGTGTGTGTGTGTGTGTTTGTGTGTGTGTGTGTGTGTGTGTCTGAGGTGTTCTTTTCACATCGCTCTCATGTCAGAGGATCTCTGTGGTGTCTGCTCTTTAAGAAACCTTTGAAGATTTTGACTCAAACGGCAAAATGTCCTTATCTCCCTGTCTCCGATCTGCATTCCTCTTTCCCCACAATAACAACTCTACAGACACACACACACACACACACGCTCGCACGCTCGCACACACATGCACACACACACACGGAAATGGGCACACAACATCTCCCCTTCAAAAATGTTGCATCAAAGATTTCAATCACACAGCAACCTGTCAATCACACTCTTTTTACCTTTTACCAGCCAACCAATCAAATCGAAGCGGCCCCTGTCTCACTCCACAGATAAAACAACATATTGCAAAACTAAACTCCATCGAATTCACCCCCCACTCCCCCCCCCCCAACACCCCCCACTCCCCCCGTGCACTCACCGCCGCGCAGGCAGTCCGACGCCCCTCCCATCATGCTTTGCGTGGCCGGCATGTCGAGGCCCAGCAGCGTGGGCGACGAGGAGGCGGAGACCGACGATGAAGATGACGAGGAAGAGGAGGAGCACGGCGCGGGGGAGGTGGGGGGGCACTGGGAACTCTGGCTCGGCATCGCGGACTGGGAACTCTGGGAAGGGATCTGGCCAGCGCTGGGGCAGCTCGTGTTGGAATGCATGCTTCCCATTCCGTTTTCCGTTAGAAACTCCTCCAGGTCCATGTACTGGAGCTGGAACAGCCCCCCGTCGCACGGCAACGTCCGTTCCCATAGCAATGGGCCCAGGAAGGCGTTATTGGAGAACCCCCCCGAGCCCCCTCCCCCGTTGCTGCCGTCTCCGAGGGCGACGTTCCCGCCACTGCGCATTGAACAACGACTCAAAGAGTCCTCATCCAGATCCAACCTGTCCTTATCTGAGAGAGAGAGAGAGAGAGAGAGAGAGCAACATTAGTCATTCAGCCTGTCCTTATCTGATAAAAAGAGAGAGAGAGAGAGAGAGCAACATTACTCATCCAACCTCTGTTTATCTGAGAGAGAGATAGAAGAGATAGAAAGAGGGAGAGAGGGAGCAAAAGAGAGAGAGAGAGAGCACAAGAGACAGAGAAAGAGAGACTGATTCCAGTGATATTACCCTGATTGAGTGGCTGACTGAGCGATTATCTGAGATTGCTAATAAGTACAGTGAACACACACACACACACACACACACACACATTAGGAATCTCTCAGCGACAGAGTTACTGCACAGTCTACACACTCACACCCACACACACATAAACACACACACCCAGCGGAGACCATCCTAATGCACACACTCACACTCACACACACACACTCACACACACACACATACATACCAGAGCTACACAAAGGTCACTTACAGTTTATAGAAGAAAAGCTCCTTAATTTACATATTAATAATAAGCATATAATACTAGTATTACTACCACTACTACTACTACTCCTACTACTACTAATAATAACTATGAGAACACACTGACACAGAGAGGAACATCTTCTCCCACACCAAAAATAATGTCGCAACTTAGTTACATTCAGGCTGTACCTGCATTAAACGTAACCTGTTCTAAACTTTACCCCCGTACTAGACTTTACCTGTACTAAACTTTACCCCGTACTAGACTTTACCTGTACTAAACTTTACCTGTCCCAAAACTTTACCTCTTCTAAACTTTATCTGTGCTAAACTCTACCTGTACTAAATTTTACCCTTACTAAACTTTACTTGCTCTAAATTTTATCTGTACTAATCTTTAACTGTTATAAACTTTAGCTGTGCTTAACTTTACCTGTACTAAATTTTACCCGTACTAAATTTTACCCTTACTAAACTTTACTTGTTCTAAATTTGACTTGTTCTAAACGTTACCATTTCATACTCTACACGGGGCAAGAACAAAGTCCTTTTGGTATTTGGGCTGTAACTAGCTCGTTAAGACAGACTCACAACATTGTCACTTGTTAAAAGGAGAATCTACAAGAGCCCAAACATAGAGCTAAAAGCCATAGACAGCTCTCCTCAGGTCAGGGTGAACCTGGTGGTGTGGTTATAGAGGTTTAGGTCTGGTTCTAGATCACGGGGTGTAACCTGCTCTTATGTAACTCTATGTCTGCATGACCCTGCCCCTGCCCTGGGCCAGTGAGCTGAAACCTCACAGTTTTGTTCCACGTTCTGTCAACAAAACTCATGGACAAACTAAACCCCAGGGCTGAGTAAATCTGGTCAGGCAAACCAGCTGTGTTAGCGCTAAGCTAAAACCAAAATCAGCTGTCCTCCGGACTGGCAGAGGGAGAACACATTGCCTCATACAGGCTAACTCCTCGTATATGCTAATTCCTCATACATGCTAACTGCTCATAGAGGCTAACCCTCTGTTCTGGACAAGACAGGCCCCCTGCCTCTGTGTTACATGCTAACTGCTCATAGAGGCTAACCCTCTGTTCTGGACATGACAGGCCCCCTGTCTCTGTGTTACATAGTCTTCCCTTTTTCAATCTCGTGTGAGTGTGTGGTTCCCAGTAAGAATAAACAAATAAAAACTGGTCACTGCCCTGTATGTGTTTTCTCTCTCCACTGGATCCACAGCAGATGGGCTGATGGAAAATTAACTCTGGGAGAGTTAATCGCAAATTACATAAACACTCTTTACTGTTCCGTCCCACACCCTCCAAACATTCCTTTCACTCCTCAAAGAGTGATTATAATGACGAGAGCATTTATACAAAAAAAAACCAACAACAGTATTTTTTAAATCACTGAGAGTGTTTGACAAACTGTATTCAGAACAATACAGATGTCACTGTCAGATTGTTCAGTCACTCTGTATTGAGGAATTTTACACTCAGACAATCAATACTCTTGATTTTCTCTGAGGATAGCAAGAGCTGTATGTACTGCGTGTTTTTGTGTGTGTGTGAATGAGAGAGCGAGAGAGAGAGAGAGAGAGAGAGAGAGAGAGGCAGGCTAGGTTGGGCAGGGTTAACGTGGCTTAACCAATGGGAGCTGACCTCAGAGGAACCTGGCAGTGAACTCAGGGTTTGTCTCGGTCCGCCGCTGTTTATCTCTCAGGGTCTCACGTGACTAGTCACACTGACTAACACGCTGACAGCCACTACAATCTGACGACTGATTCGAACTGACAACCAATAGAAACACACACTGTCTGATCTCAACTTCCAGTCTGTAGAAATGCTAATCGCAGTGGGAATATCAACCAACTGCCCACAGAAACTGTGCAGGGATACTGTGGACCCTGAGGTTCATAAAATGGTAATGAAAACAGTTATAACGACGACAGTAGTTTGTCCGCAAAAGCACTCTTGAATACACACCGAACGGCACTCGCACCGGTGTGAAGGGCTGTCATAAAAGTGTCAAACTTTGCTACCTGGGGGTTACACGAAAAAAACGGAAATACCCTGGCCAAAGTGCACCGCTCACCTTTCATTTCACAGCTGTCTTTGAAACGCTGATCACTTTTCATAGGCAGTTGGAGCAGAGACTTGAGATTGGCCACAGAGTTCAAATGTCCGCCGCCCAGCGACGCTCCTGCTTGGCCGCTACTCCCGAACTGCGGGCTCGCTCCGGCAGGGGGCAGGTCCGGGGGAAGGAGCTGCGAAAGCGGCCTTGACATCACCGTCCGCTCGCGGCGTTCGTCTCTCCCCCTTCTCTCTCTCTCTCTCTCTTCGGAGCGAGCAGGAGCGACAAGAGGGTTCACCACTACTTCGCCTACTCAATGGACAAACACTCATTTAGTCACATGACAGATTTAAATGGACAGTTTACTGCAAGTAAATGAGGATCCAGTTAAAAACCCCATATAGGCTACCTATTAATAGTCAAAGAAGCTGGAAGCACACTGATGAAGTTGAGAAGAATTTTGTTCTGTCATATCCGTCACATTAAACGTGTTCTAGAGGGAAATTACAGACACAGGCTGTGCATATATTCGGCTGCCTTCTCTGACGCTGTCAATTGTTTACATAATAAAATGTGTGCAATTCTAAATGCGGATCAAACTCAGAAACATGATGTGTGAGACAGGAGTGAACGCTGATCATTCTATTGGCAGCTCTTAGGTATTTCCATATGCAAAATTACCTTTATTGATGAGCAAAGTTCTCTCAGACGAAATGAAGCTTCATTCTCAAAAGAACAGATTACAGTCCAGAGAGTGTGAATGTATTCCAGCAATCCAGTCAAATGCGGATGTTGTGGTCTAAACCAGTAGAAAAACTTCGACAACTCGTCCATAAACAATTTGAAGTAAACCAAGAAATGAAACCCGGATATGAACAGACAGCTCCTCCAGTGAATGATTGATGGTCAGAAGTTAGAGACAGCGAAAAATAATTATTAAACGCAAAAAACAAATTGCAAAATTAACTTGGCAAATGCAATGATTCGAACGATGAATCAAAGAAAAACAACGCCATCTAAATAATAACAACTAAAACAAACGCGAAAAAAAACTGAAGCCGAAACGTTTGCAGCTGCGTAGTGCGATTGGTTGGATGGTATCTTGGATTTTTTTCTATTTTCCCATCCAGTCACTCTGTCGTTTTTTTTTTCTCTCTCTCTCTATCCTCCAATAATAGCCCCTCCTTCTCTCTCTCCCTCGTTCTTTGTGAGTGTGCTGAGGCACGGCTTGGTCTCGAGCCGCCGCGAGCCCCTTGCTCAGCTGGAACGAACACGGGCGGCTCACGTGACGTCACATAGGCTACAGGCGTGAGGCGAGAATGGTGGAGAATTATCGTGATTAATATTCATAAGCCACGCCCCCAACGTTGAAGGCGCTCTCCTGCGAAGTGCGCACAAACATTTCATCAACAAACCGTAAAGATTGTGTACCTTAGTTCTGTTTCAGTATAAATCATTCATACAAGGAATGATAAATCCAGAAGACTGACATAAACATTTAAATAGAACTAGCATTCCACACGTGTAAAATTTGAAATAAAGATTTAGCAATTATATTCTGGGATAACTTCTGTTACTTTCACAGTGACAACAGAAAACTCATAGTTCTTTACGGAGCTTTTCTGCTACACTTATCTCTTTATTTAATCTTAACGTTTACAGAAAATTCATCATAGAAGAATCAAAATATCGGATAAATGAGAGAAGTTATTCGCTTGGCGGGGTAATCCGCAGAAAACGTGAGTCCCTGTCGGTTTTTTCGGCTGACAGAAGCGTTACACGTTGCTTCTCAAAAACACACAGCCTTGCGCTCTCTCGCTACAGCACATGGCAGCAGCACGCGAAGAGGCTACCGCGCCGAGCGCAGACCTCGCAGGGGATTGGCCGAGACGTAGGTAGGTCCCGGCCCCTCGCCGTCGCTCATTTGCCAGCGCTTTCGGCTGTCGCTCCGCCCACACCGTCTCCCATGCTACGGCCGCGTGAGACTAGACGGCAATGGAACATCAGCGCGAGGCTGCTGGTGGAGTTTCTCCCTCTCTCTCTCTCTCTCTCGATTAATTTGCACAACCACTATATACTCGGAGGAAGGAAATGGATTTTCCGTAGTTTGGACCCTGTGAACTCTTAGTCTGTAGTACATTAAATCTGTAACGAAAAACCTGAAGTGCAATTTCACTATCATTACACATAAAAATGTTTTTTTTTGTTCATTCTTATGGGCCTGAATGTTTTATATTTTCCTCTGAAAGAAAATACTCACAAATGCCTTTTCATCTGTCAGTTTGGAATACACTGTATTTAAGTAGCCGCGTATTCTTTCAATATTTAAGACAACTGTGTCAAATAACCTCGTTTTTTTTTTGTACAAAGGCTACATTTCAAAATTCAAAACACTAATCAGTGGGCTGACACACACGCATTTGTCCTGACACACTCTCTCACACCCACCTTTACCCACAAACATATTCACTCACTCACACACATGTACACTCGCGGACTACACGTTCCACCTCTTTCTTTCCACCCCCTGACTATGTTGAGTCCATGTGACACACACTACTGAGTCTGTTACAATAACACTAAAAGAGCGCGCTATTGCCACCCCGTGGACATTACAGGACAATGCAACTCAAAGAACCAAAACAAGGGTTGTTTTCGCACATGCCAGCACTGAACAGCCACTGCAGTGCAAAGCCATGGTGATTTTGATGTTTTGCCAAGATTTTATGATGAAACACCTTTGTGCCTATAGTACAGTGAGTACTAACTCCAACTTATCAAACTCAGGAAAGACCAAAGGGAAGTCCCAGATTTAAGGTGAGTCCCTGCTCACTAACGCAGTAAAAAGCTGGTCTCACATGATCAGGATTCGAATTACCGGGGGGGGGGGGGGGAGGGGGACTGACCCCCCCCCTCCAATTAAGATTGGACCCCTAAAAGAGGTCAAAACAACAGTTCTGGGGGGTCAAAACATTTATATACCCTATGCTATATAGCCCTGGAGAAAAAGCTGTCCCCCCCCCCCCCCCCCATTGTCATTGTAGAATTCACACTGTGCACATGATCACATGTGAACTGATTTTTTTTTCCAGGGGTGACAGCTGTTGTATTGTTCAGTACAGGTAATATCTGTGTGATTAAATTTCATTTCAAATGTCATTCCCTTTGCTTACCATAGACTTTGTGTGTGTGTGTGTCTGTAAATGTCATTTACCTCTTGTTAGACAGTCTATTCCATTGGTTTGAGGACAAAAAGGTTTTCAAGATTGGACACATCCAATTGGTCATTATGGCAGAGTGTGTCAGAGGCATGCAGGTCACATGACTTTCAGATCCTACGCCCACTGGTCCATGTTTGACCACCTCATCTTTCACCTTCGCTCATTTAAAAAGGCAAAACTGGCGCTGTGATCAAACTGTCACTCAGAATGACTGACACATTGGACAACCAATGAGATTGCTCAGACAATATCTGAAGATGTTTTTGCATCAGACCGAGCAGGGTCAGGTCCTCTAGGGCTGCAGTCCTGTTCCTTCTCTTTCTCTCTGGCCCTACCACATGTTCACAGGAAGATTTCCACCTATTAAAAACAGGTGTGGACTTTCCCCAGCCAATCAGAGATGTGTATTGGTTTTAAGGAACAAAATCCAAAATGATTTTGTGGATTCGAGGTCTGGGTTTTGGGCCTCTTTGCCGACGTTTCGCACCAAACATCTACAACACTTAATTGTGGCAGGATATCTAACTTCAGAGAAAGTGTTCAACTTCACAATGCTCAATAATAATAATAATAATAATAATAATAATAATAATAATCTCATCAAGTAAGTACAATGTAACGAGTAATTACATTTCTGTTGTTCATGAGCACAGGCATACTAACATGTATATGATGATAATATATATAGTAATACATTCAGAATTAAGCTTAAAGCTTCCATGAATAACACAAAGTTCTGAAGGCTTAATTAACATCTAACATTCTGCAACAGTGAACAATTAGGTTAAAAATGCAAACCGTGAAAATGGACACCTTGCCGTAGCTAAACGTGCAATGTAAATATAAATTACACAGAAAAAAAAACCTAACTTTTCCAATCTTAATACAAACACCATTATTAAACTTCAGCCAGTGAGATGTTTCGTATATTTCTTGTGGTGAAAAAAACAAAAGAAAAACAAAGACAAAACCATTTATATTTTTATTAAATGCGAAGGTATAATAAACAACCAGTTTATCATAGGTAAATAAAGTGATAGAAATGTACTTTTTTTAACTTTTCAAGAGAAAGCTGGGTTATGATAGTATGGTATCTCTATGTGAGAAATATAGAGGAGAAACAGATTTAATGGGTTGGCAAGTACACAGACTGTGTTCAGACACATCTACACCGTTAATCAAAAAAGACTGATCTACGATAAAGAGTTCCAACCTTATCTCTCCAACCTACCCTTAAGAGTAGCTATGAGAAAAAAAACAAAACAAAAACAACAACTAAATATTAGCCTGTTGATAGAAAAAAAAAAAAAAACAATAATAAAATATCGACATGATTTACATTACAGTACACATCTGTTCATTCACCTTTCTGACTTCAGCTCCGCTCCTGTGACAGGCGTCCGATATCTCTACAATAAGGCTGCGTCTCTTCATTCGTTTTGGCAAGAGATAGATCCGTTTTGGAAACGATCACATTTAAAGTACTTTTGTTTCTTCCTTCTCTTTATTTATTTAATGAACTAGGAGAACACTGTCCAATTCAAGTGCTTGAGTTTGCTTGTTTACAGTCCAAATAAAACTCTGGTACGTTATTTAAAATGCTAGACTACTGTTGTTTAGTTTGTCCTATTTTTGACCTTTTGGTTTTTTATTTTTTGAATCATTTTTTGGCTAATAACCAGCACGTGACTATCTTTATCTAAAGTTTCATCACGATTAAAGGTCGCGTGGTTTCAGCTGGGTTGACGGTAGAACCGCCCCAGCACTGGGCACCGTTTTTTTTTTTTTTTTTTTCTGTCTGGACAAACATACAGTGAGCAGTGTCCTTCATGCACAGGCAATCTCACTTACAGACAAAAACAATCACTGTCCTCCATCTCAGGAACTCTGCCTCCACCCCGCCTACCCCCACCCCCACCCCCACCCCACCCCACCCGTCCCCACCCATTCCCCCCCATATGTAACACCACCTCCAGCTACTGAATGCACTTCTTTTTTTTTGTTTTAAACATTACAGAGATCACATCTCCACACTTGCTCTACGCAAACACTTATTACATACACATTATACAAATCAGAGACAGACAGTCATACAGAGGGTTGCCTGGGTTACAGGGAAGGTAACTACTAACTGTTAGGGAGTTAGGTACAGTTATTAATGGGGTTGAATTACTAATACTCCTCTACTGATCCACAGGGTCAGCCAACGCTAGCTTAAATGCACATAACAGCAGGGGATCCTCTAGGATGGTAGAAGCCGAACACGTCCTTACGGGAAAAAAAAAAAAAACTAAACAAAAACAAAAACAGTTCCCTTCCTTCTGAGAAGTTTGAATGATGATTTTTGTTTCTATGATGAGTTTTTTTGTTTGTTTTGTTTTGATTATTTGTTTTTTTTTTTTACCTTAGAAGTTGGATGTTATTAGAGTAATCCGTGATGTTTTGACGGAGAAAAGGAAAAGAAAAAGCAATCCCTAAAACTCTAATATATAAGTCAGCGGCTAAATGAAGATACTGATACCAAGCCAAACTACTGTCTCTACTTTCAGCATGCAAATGCCTCATAACCCCATCTCACTACGGAAAAAGTCCTGTCCCAGTCTCATTATGAAGGGTACTCAGTGTCTATACTCCATCTGGAGGGTGGACGACTCGCTCTGTCCCTCCACCCTCTTACTGTGCGCCGGCACTGTTGTCGTAGCCAGTTTCGAACAAAGAGCCCTCACGCGTTTCAAGCCTATCAGTTTTCTCCGGCAATGCAGCTTGTGCCTCTCCAGCAGGGCGGCGTTCCAGAAACGCGAGGGGCAACGTTTACATGAGAAAGTTCCCCTGAACACGTGAGAGCCCCTGTGCGTTAGAGTTGAGAGGAATCTGCGGGACTGCCTCCCGCAAACGGGGCACCTCAAGCGGTCTTGGAGGCAAAGGGCTTTGGGACAGTGTTTGGCTGCTCTATGGACCTTAAGTGCCGCTCGTCTAGAAAAGCTAGCATGAGGACAAAGGGTACATGGGAACCGTTTGAGAGAGATCCGTACAGACAACAAAGTAATAAGTCTGAACCCTCCTACAGGACCCATTTCACACATAATGCTACTCCCTCCCCCACTTCCTCTCCTAATCCTCAAGAACGGAGCTACCCTTTTCCGGTATCTGCGTTGCCTCTTGCGAATTAGTCTCCTCCTCCTCCACTGTAGTTTTTTCCTTTTGATTTTCTGCCTTCCTCTCGCCAACAGACCCATATGCTCCCTTCCCAGTCTCGCCACTGCCTCATCCCATTTATAGCCTATCTTCTCTCTCCCGTTCCGCCTTTTTTTTTTTTTTCTTTTTGCGCCTCCTCAGGTCCTCCTCGGTTTGAAAGCTGTGATGGTGGTGATGATGATGATGATGATGGTGGTGATGCGGCTGGAGCTCATTTGGATGCTGGTGATGGTGATGGTGGTGCTGATGTGGCTCAGGTGGAGACAGTGCCAGTGGATGGACCGGTAAACCAGGGTTGAGAGAATGGGCATGAGGAGAATGGTACAAGGGCTCCCCCTTCACCCCAGAAGGTGGTTGCTGATGGTTGCTAAGGGAAGACATGGAGGAACTTGGGGGCAGAGGCTGAGAATAGGGGGAGGCATTGGAGGATGAAGGATGAGAGGTACTTGCATCTGGGACATAGAAGAGAGGAGAGTAGCCCGCTTGCGGCTGAGGAGGGGGCGGCTGGTGGCTTTGAAGAACGCTGCTGTGCGGCTGCTGTTCCCCATGTGATCCACCGGGGGGCGCCAGCTGAAGCAGCGCATTTGTGGCAGCCTCACTTTCAGACACAGGTCCTCCAACATTACTGCTGTTGTTTCCTTCCGTGCCACTGCTGCCCCCTTGTGGTGTTGTTTGACCAGTGCGAGCTAGGCCATGCTGGGAGAGCCTGTGTCTGGTCAGGCTGTTGGAATAAGCAAAAGCCTTTCCACAGACTTCACAGGAGAACAGTTTCTCTCCTCCACCCTCATGCACGGTCTGATGATGCGCAGTCAGGTGGAAGTGATGGCGGAAGGATTTCCAACATATGGCGCACGTATAGAGTCTGGGGGGAGGCTGAGTGTTTGACCCTTGGGGTTTGACATCTTGAGAGTACGAGTAGTAGGAAGAGCTTCCTTGGCCACCTTGGATCATGCTGCCACCAGCAGTAGATGGGTAATTGTTAAGGTTCTCGCCTCCCGGTGTCGTGGGCACTTCCTCCATTTCACCTTTCTGATGCAGCTTCCCATGTCTCTTAAGGCTCTGGGCATATCCAAAGTCCTTCCCACAAAGGAGGCATTTGTAGTTCTTCTCTCCAGAATGCACTGTGTGGTGTTTGGTGAGATGGAAGGCCTCTCGAAAATACTTGCCACACACAGTGCAGTGATGTGGCTTCTCTCCCGTGTGTATGCGATCGTGCCTACGTAAGGTCTCCCTTCTTGCGAACCCACGACCGCAGACACTGCACAAATATGGCCGCACTTCCCCGTTAGGACCGACCTCTCTCTGAGATGAACGTCTACGCTTGGGAGGCTCTGCACCAGGTGCAGCCGGATCCTTCTTCTTACGGGGTTTGCGCGGACGCTTTGGTTTCACTCCAGGTGTCTGCTGATTAGGCTGCTGACTGTGAGTCATCGAACTGCCCATCCCATCCTGACTGACACCGCTTCTGTAGGATTTGTCCATGCCAGATGTTGACGTGGGCCCTCCAGGTGATCCTAAAGGACCCAGACCGAGTCCACCTAGCAACCCACCAATGATGTCTCTTCGGTCATCTCCTCGATTCCCGCTGCTGTTGAGATCAGCAGTGATGGCAGAGATTGCGTTGTTAACAGAACTAGTGACATCATCTTCAGAATCATCCAGTAAAGAGGAGAGGGGGAGGTGGGGCTGCTGATGGTGGTGCGGCGGTTGGTTTTGGCTTTGAGGATGAGGATGAAGAGTTGGTGCCAGTGGTGCCTTCCTCAGTGCCGGGCCAGTAATCCCTCCACTACAGGAGGATGATCCGGGGTACATATTCCCTTGAGAGCGTTGATCTTTGTAATTATCAGGGTACCCTTCAGCCCGGTAGGAACCTGCATAACAAAATACACGTCAGTAATCAAAGGTATGTTTGCTTTCTAAATTGTCTATGTTCATTTGGACAACCTCGAAAGGAGATATCAAACACATGAGGTGATCTAAGACTACGCTAACAAGTTGTCTATGAGAATGTCCTATGCATGCTCTCCTTGATACACCTCAAAAATCAGATTCCTGGCCTTCATTCCGCATGAAACAAGTGACCCAAACAAAAGTCATCCAATCCAGTTTCCTCATAGACCATGCTTCCATTTCATGTGAGGTACTCACCTATTCCACTAGCCGGCATTTCATCACTGCCACTTCCAGGTTTATTGCTCTTACTGCTCACCATGGAGTTGCTGCTGTCACTCCTGGGTCTTGGTCCCCTTCCTGCCTTTCCACAGGTGCCCGAGGCTGCATGGTTCAGCAGAGAGGTGCTCTCCCGGAAACATCGGCCACAGGCCGGACAGCGGAAAGGCTTTTCCTCATGAATCTTCTCATGACGGGTGAGTGACTCACGTCGATTAAAAGCACGACTACAGGTGGAGCAGGCAAATGGCCGTGCCCCAGAGTGAATAACACCATGTTGGAGTAGATGACCTTTTTTCTTAAAACTCTTGCCACATTCAGAGCAGTTGAAAGTCTTCTCAGGACTCGGACACGAGGATGAGGCAGCACCTGAACTTGACTGAGAGTCTTGCCGGTCTTGTGTTGAGTGCGGAATGGTTGGATCAGAGGGATGTTGAACAGGATTTGAAACATTTGCTCTTGTTCCGCTCGTGCCTGCAGTGGTCGCCTCATGACTTCGCAAGTGCCTTCGGAGGCTAGAGAGTTGAGTGAAAGTCTTGCCACACTCTCCACAATGGTACAGGGGTTCAGCTTCAGACTGAGATGCAGAAGGTGGGATGCTGCCAAGATTGTCAGATTTGGAGAGGTGCGAGCCATTTGTCACCAAAACTGATGCTGAGGTTGATGAGGGAGCAGAAGAGGAAGACGACGAGACAACAGAAGAAGAGGACGTAGAAGAGGAATGGAGGGAAGGATTCTCTCCGCCTATACCCGACATACTGACGCCTCCGCCCCTGCCAACCAGGCCAGATGTGGGATCTTGCCCGAGTCCCCCTGCACTGCTACTGCTTGGATTGGGGTTTCCAGAACTGTGGTTATTACTGCTACTGCTACTGGTGCTACTGCTCTCAGACTTCCTCTGCGGCAAGTAGCCGGCCATTGCTTTCTTTCTCCTACCTCCTCCACTTCCCCCACTCTGTCCACCTGCACTGTCTCCTCCTTTCCCTTCATCCTTGGAGAGAGACAGATGCAACGGCAAAGGAAGAGGCAGACCAGGTTCTTGCTGCATCAGAGATGCAAGCTGGTTAGAGGACAGAACTGGGATCCCTTGGAAGTCAAAGCTGCTCAGAGAGGAGGGTTGGGAAGAGGAGTGAAGAGGGTGGTGTGGGTGGGTGTGAGGGTGAGATAAAGTGTGTGGCGGCAACTGTTGCTGCTGCGGAGGTGCCTGCTGAGGCTGTGGCTGGGGGTTTGAGTGACTATGTGTGTGCGAGGAGTGAAGAGCAGGGGGTGGAGCGAGGCCTGAACTTGTATCCCCTCCACTTTGGCCCAAACCCAAACTGAGATGGTTGTGGCTGCCTTGCTGAACTAAAAACTGCTCCAAGCTAGTGTTTGCTGGAACACCAGAAAGAAAGTACTGATTGGCTGCTAGCATGCAGCTAAACTGCTGATGTAAGCTTCGAGCATCTGACTGTGCTCCCACCAGTTGATGTCCAAGGGAGGTCACTGCACTGCTACTAGGAGGGTTATTGGAGGTGGAGACAGAGCTGGAAGGAGTTGGGGATGACGAAGATGGTCCCGCAGATGCCTGAGGAACAGAAAGGCCAGGATGTAAAGGTGGAGGTGGCGGCGGTGCGGACGAAACAATTCCACCAATTCCACCAGCGCTTCCTGCACTTCCACTGCCACCAGCAAAGTGATCAAACCGTCCCACTCCTGGATGCAGCTGCTCTTGTGCAAGTGCTGCCTCGGTGGGATGAAATGAGCGCAGAAACTGGGGGTACCCGCTGACGTGACTTCCGCTGCTGCTGCTGCTTCCAGACATTTTGCTTGACTTTCTTGAGCTCTGTGAAGATGAGGTTAGTGACTGTTGCTGCAGAGGCGGGGGAGGTGCGCTCATCTTAGCAAAAATCGACGCGGAATCCGAAAACGCACTGCTTCTGGATCCCTGGAGGTGACCCAAGCCGAGTCCTGACAAAAGCGCCCCAGAGGTTTCTGCTTGCTGCTGCTGCTGCTGCTGTAGCTGATGCTGGTGAAGCTGTACTTGCTGCTGGTGCTGTAGCTGTCGTTCTAAACCGAGACCTTTGAACTGATGGGCCTGGTGTCCGCTCAGCATCTCTATGATGTCCAAGTTGTATTTACCGAACTGGAACATTTCCCTGTCACTGGAACATGGGGGTGCGGGGGCCACACCTCCTGCTCCGGGAGCAGAGACAATGATCCCAGCACCACCCACTTAAAGTGTTGTGACTGGAAAAAGCAGAAACCGAAACTGAATGGAAAAAAGCCGTGCTGCTTCTGGAACTTTCTTTAGTTCTGCTGCTTTGGCTTCCTTAGAGGCTTCTGATTGTGACACTCTCTTTATCTGATCTTCAGTTTGATCTGCTTCTTGTGCAAAATAGCAGCTGCACACTGCTCCCAGGCTGCATCTACATGGTGCAGCCAGTGATGATATGAAAGGAGGACAGTTTTTCTCTTTATACAGATTGCAATGTCTGTATGATTTCTTTGCAAAAAAAAAAAAAATCCCCCAAAATTTGGGTAAATAGTTGTTTTGATTTCTTAGAGCAGACTTCAATAGTAATGTTCCATGATTACTACAGTCAGTCTGGAGCTTAAAAATCAGACTTTGTTGGCTTTCAGTATTTTGGTTTCACCAGTCATGCTTTTAAGAAGCATAATCATTTTTACTGTTCTTTTATCATTTCCTTAATTGCACATTCACCAACTCCTCTGTGATTAGGACGATGCCTTATTACAAACAGGGTTTAAGAGTTCATTCAAAATCACTAAATAGCTTTGTGGTGCTTTGATGTTTTTCATCAATTTTTTTTTCCTGTTTGACAGGACTTTTAAGTGCTGCTGTAACTCTTATCTTTTTTTTCTTTTTTGCTGTGATGTGGCAAATTAATTGCCAAATTCATCAGCTTGATTATATTTGCAAGTTCATAACCACTTTTATGTTTCAGCCGATTCCTCTTCAAGTGCCATCAGTGTTGTGGGGTTTTTTTTTGTGGGGGGGTGTTTTTTTGTTTGTTTTGGGGGTTTTTTTTTATAACAGCCGACGACTGTTGGTTTTCTAGGTCATTGAGGTCCAAATGAATTCACATCTTTGTGTCCATATATCAGTAAGTTCGCTTTTGACATTTCCCATTTTTCTGAAGCAGTGTTCTCTCTCACTGTCAGAGGGGTGAGGCTGCGTTCTGCCTCTCTTCTTATCTTCTCACTGGATCAAAAAAAAAAAGGCAAGACAAAATGTCGAATTTGTTAATTCCAAACATATTTACAGTACAATACATTCACTTTGGTGCCTGCAGTGTTATAATTTACTAATTATTTTTAAACAAATATAAAAATTAGCATTCTTAAAGGAATTGTCTATGATGGTAACTGTTAATATTGTGCTCTTTATTAATTTTATATTCACAGCCAAGAGGCTTCCCTTAAAAGCAACCTGGAACCTACAAGTGCATACTCAACTTCTTATTAAAATGTTCGGTGGAACTAGGAAAATGCATTGATATTAGAAACTATATCACTTCAATTAACCGTTCATTTCAACGGGACTTAAAAAGAACGTGCTACAATTAATGCCGTCTGTTTTTATTGTTATTGCCAAAAAGATTTTTCTAGACCGTTCATCAAATAATTTTTTAATAAGGTGTCTTATTGTCACTGGCCAAGATCATATGACTCATTAGATGCAAGATTTATACGGTAACGTGTCAACAGATTCTAAAAGGAGAGTTTGGCAGTAATTGAAAACTATTATTCGAAGTTGAAAGGAGGCTGAGAATCCATTCAAAAAATAATATTATTTAAACAAATCCTACGTATTGCAGCATCTCTTAAAGTTCATCAAGACTTCACCGTTCAATTCGAACAGTTGCCGCTGTCTGAAAACTGAATTGGACTGGAGCGCGAGACGTGGAATCCACTGGAGAAGAGTTGTATTTTCGAATAATAATTGCATCTGCCGACTGCAGCGCATCCCACGGAAAAAAAGGAATGTGTATATCATGACGCGCAGGATAAAAAAAAGCTTCCGACAAAAAAATAAATAATGCACGGTACCAGCTATCGGCCGTGCAAAACGATATCTCAAAATAAGTGACTGATACTCGAGTGTTCTTGCTCGGGGAAAATGTAGCATGCAAAAACAGCTGGCTAATACCGTGTAGCTGCAAGGCTGGCTAGAACAAGAACATAGCAAGTCTATTTTAGCTTGCTGGGCATTGCACAAGTTATACGGAGAAAGGCTTTATGCAACACGATATGCAAAATCACATCTACCGCGCCTCACGCTTGCTTTAAAAAAAGAGCTGGGAAATGCAACATCATAAAAAAAACAATTCCACAACAATGAAATAGGCCATTTTACCTATGCATCCATTTTTAGCCAAGGCAAGATGAACGAGGCCTGTTACTCCCCTCCCTCTCTCCCTCATCTGTCCATCTCTCACTGCGTGCTGTTTTCGTGCCCGTTAGCTTTTTTGCTAGCTACTATTAGCACACCCCATTTTCACCGTAACCCTGCTAAGCTAAGATGATACCATCTGTCGCTGCTATTTATCCCTACTTACAGTTATACTAGTTTTTGCTCTATGTTGAACCAAATCAATTCCCAATCAAGACCGATAAAATGTTGAATTTCAGTCAGCTAAATTATTTTGGACGGTCTATGTTGGGGTTTTTTTGCAAGGGGCGCGTGACGTGTGCCCACTTCACATCGGTCGTTTCCGGCCCCACTGTGAACACTTCCGGCCAGCTCGCGACCCCGGTGTTTGTGTTTTCAGCGTATTTCGGATCAGACGCGTCCGTATTTCTCAGCTGTGAGGGCTCTGGTGAGGTTGTTTATCTGTTGTAATTGCGACTGTGACTTTTGATCGAGGATGCAGAAGATCGTTTTACTCAGTCCCGAAGCTTTGCTGTTATGTGTACTTGTCAGACAAATTTTAAGAGCCATAGTCCGCTCTCTGCAGCAATGACAAGTAGCCCCAAGGCTACGAGTACCATTCATGAATTTTTACAACAATATCTTTTTGATGGATATAGTAACATTGAGAGGAACTGTCTAGTTAGTCTCTTAGCAGTGGCTCGATTTGATCTTTGCTGCGTTAGATCTGAAAACATAGGGGCCATTTTATTACATTCTGACTGATCATACTCAGTACCCATGTCCGCGTCAAAATGGCCGCCTCACCGCTGGATTCCTTAGACGACAGTATACACCGAACTAACAGGTCATAACTGTAAATGTAAATTATATATATATATATATATATATATATATATATATATATATATATATATATATAATGGTTGTTACATGATACTGCACACTGTGTACATATGCTTGAATGTGTCTGCCCGAATAAAGTTTGAACGATTCCAGTACTTAAGAGTGTGGGTGTGATTTTTCAAGACGCAGCGCTTTAATCAAATGAGTTTATTATACAGAGGACAAATTCGAAATTTTATTACAATGGCATTCAAGGAGGGAAGAAGGACACCGGTAAGAAAGTTCAGATTTAGAATAAATTTAGAGGAAACAAACTGAAACAGCTGTGATCATTTGAAAATGACACAGTAAAGTGATTCAGTGATGTTTGGGTGGCCCAGTTTAAATCGGTCATTCACGTCCTGTGTGCATCTATTACACGTCAATCTAGGCTTTTGTTTTGGTAACATTTAATATACCAGACATCTCGCATAACCGCAACATAGCCTATATTTAACATGTCCCCAAAGGTTTGGACCGTGGCCGATACGTGCTTGTTGCCATGGTGACATGAACAGGTTCGGATTGTACTAAGCTCATGAAACGAAAATCCATTTGAAAAAAAAGAAAGAAATCACGGTTTTATATATCAGGGTTTTTCCAAACTGATCATTGAAAGATGTAATAATTATTTTAATGTGCTATGGCTTGTGAGTACAAAACCAAAAAACAAAAAAAAAACAGGTGTTGCTACAGACATTCAATGACATGAGAGAAAGGCTAGAAATTTTATTCACTGTTCTTATAGTCCCTGAAAGAAAACATTCAAATAGTTAAAATTCCATTTAATCAACCTAAGATGAAACATTCAGATACATACACACCAACATGTTCTCACGTTATGACATCATTGAGCAACCCACTGTGAGGTAATATCACAATGGACTGTGACATCAGCAAGCTTTTTAATGTTGTTTTTCTATGTCGTCACACTAGATCATAACCGATGCATTTCCTCTCGGGCGAAGAATGCATCGAAAAAACGTACGAGAGATGTGTGGTTTATGGCAGGGGGTGCACAAGTCCGAGCCTTAAACGCCAAAGTCCTGACCCTTTTTTCGCCCTCACCTCAGAATTAGAGGCTTCTTCTCAGAAGGGGGGGGGGGGGGTTGGGTGCAGACGCTTGTAATCCTCAGCCAATTGGAGCCTCTACTGTATGGCTGATTGGTAAAGCAGTCAGACTTTGGCCGTCTGGGACTGGACTTACTCACCACCACTGTCTAAGAGTGTTGTGCTTCTATGTGCTATCGAGAATATTTTTAAAAAAGATATGAAAAGAAAAGAACCCCCCCCCCAAAAAAAAAAACCCAAACAAACAAAAAGATTAAATTTCATGATAAAGGTATAAGATATCTAAAAACAAGTGTACACTGAAAAATTCACAGAAGGGAAAAAACGTCACCATCATAAGTATAAGATAATCAGTAATCATAACAACAACAAGAATAAGTATCATCAGGAACCATAATATCAATAACTGTCATAGTAAATGACAATAACAAACAGGCATGTAGAAGAGAGCTTATAGGAAGATTGTCTGAAAGCTGTGTGTGTGTGTGTGTGTCTTGTGTGTGAGTGTGTGTGTGTTTTCACCGACACCCCTCCTGCAGTCTAAAGTTAAGAGGGTTAATTAGTATCCTGCAGCCAAATAATAACACACTCTTTTCTCACGGTCTCACTCTACCAAAGCTTTTCTACCATTACCACCACATGTCACTGTTCCTGTCTCATCTCGTGGTAGGCACCGAGACCACACAACCACAGCCCCTGTCGTAGATGCTGAGGTTTTCTTTTTCTTTTTTTTTTTCTAAATGTTATGAATAGTAGTATTATTATTATTATTATTATTTTACGGTTACTGCTAAAAAGAACTGCTCCTTTTACCCCTGTGGTCTGTATCTCAAATGATAACTTCTCTCTCGCTCGCTTCCAAGTCGTACACTTATTGTGCTCTTCTCCCTCTCTCTCTCTCTCTCTCTCTCTCTCTCTCTCTCTCTCTCCCTCTCTCTCTCTCTCTCTCTCTAAACCACAGGTTAGTGTGTTTGCCATTATCAGCATATTCCCAATATCAGTGACTATCATTCCTTAAAACGTAACCATAAGAATAAGCTATAGGTAGTATAACAGATCACAAACACACATGGAAGTGTATAGCCCTTAGTACAGATTAGAGTTATTGATTATGGTGATATTGGTAATGATGTCCTATCCGTTTCCGAGCACGACTGTTGCTATGGAGCAAAGGTAAACATAACCACTCCTAATCTGGCCCTTTAATTCACAGCATCCACCCCCCCCCCAAAAAAAAACCAGGGTCAACTCATGGCTTCAAGGTGGAGACCCCCCCCCCCCCCCCCAGGATATTGATAAGAACTCAAATAAAACCTATCACAGCAGACCTGTTGCCAGTGAGTGTGAATTTCTTGACGCTACCCCTCCCCCCTCCTCACTTGCCTTCCAAACTAAAGTACTTTTAACTGTTTTTCCAGTCAAAGAAATAAACAGGCAGGAGGAAGAAGCTAGGCTAGCAGAAACACAGCCCCCCAGGAATGCAGTCCGGTCGTCTTCTTCAGTTCAGCCAACGATCTGCTCATCCATCCCTGAACACGGGCACCGTCTCAATCACCGGCTCAGAGTCCAAGCGGAAGTGCCACAGGCTGCGAAAAATGAGTCTCCCCCCCCCCCCCCCCCCCCCCCAACTGGAGGCTGGAGAGTTATGATTGTCAGATACGATCCCGTTGATTGTTTGCCCCCCCCCAACCCTCCCCCCCACCCCCCCGGTCTTTTCTAGAATGGCTTTTATTGGCTCTTTCACATAACCAGTCTGCTTTCTCCAGGGAAATGCTGAGTGTTCATTGGTGGAAAAACATCGATGTTCCGTACGGAGCCAACGGCAGAGGCCTGAGCAGCGGCCTGCGTCCTTTTGTTTGTTTGTTTGTTTGTTTGTTTGTTTTACATTGTGCATTTGTCCCAGAAAGCAATTTTGAACGAAGACAAAAAAAAAAAAAAACACCTCGACGTGCATCTCAAACGTTCATTTCCTGTTTGTGGTCAGTGGCTCTGTCCTCAGAAAAGAGTGTTGAGTCAGTCTCGGATGCACTATGATTGAAAGCAGTTACTGAGTGCAAACCCACCTTTCATTTAAGCAGTTATTGAGTTGTAGTTAAGATGTAAATACTGTCACATCCTTCATTATTTGGCAGTGGTTTACTCAGTGGTCAAACCTTTTGTCAATTTCAACTGTGAATTTGAAGAACGGCTTTTAATTCCTTGTTTATGCTAGTCATTAGTGGTTTCCCGGTGGTGCTTTTTACTTATTTATGTATTTATTTATTTTAGGTTTTTTTTGTAAATAAAGTTCCTCTCTTCATAGCAGCTTCACGATCTCACGGCAATGGCTCGCGATCTCACGGCAATCTCCTTCAAGTTTCAATGGGGACCTTTTATGCAAATTGATATGCAAGCTTGTCCAATCAAGTTTATGAGTCGCCTTTGCCTCCTTTCCTCTCATTGGTTATAGTATTCCATTGGTCCATGGGTATATGGCTCTAAAGTGGCTTTTTCAGTTACGTATGTGTTACAGAGATAGTTTTTGTTTAATAAACCACAACAATAAGAATTATGTCTGTGTTTTCTTCTAGTTATTATATCCATGTATTTATTAGTTTGTTTATCCTATCTAACACTGTTCAATGTGGTGAATTATCGTCAAACCGTAGCACAAATACAGAATTATATAAATGGAAACTTTGATAATATTTATGGCTGCTATGTCACAAACATAAAAATCACAAGAACTTTGAAGCTTTTTTTTTTCTCTATTAAACTTGACGTCTTTTAGACCGTTTAATCTAATTTTACTCTCTAAAACACTCTTAATATTTACATCGCTTCTCTACAGGCTGTTTTTCACTCTACCCCTCCATCTGTCATTCTATCTGTCCATCTCAGCACCGTCTGCTCTGCCACCCTCTCTCTCTCTCTCTCTCTTTCTTTCTGTTTCTCTCCTCTCACACATCTCTTTCACCTTCACACATGCTGAATCTCCCTCTTCTCTTCCTCTCCCTCCTCTCTCTCTCTCTTCCTCTCTTCCTCTCTCTCTCTCTCTCTCTCTCTCTCTTCCTCTCTCACCTTCCCCCATTATCCTCTCGCTGTCTCACTCTCTCCACCACCCTCTCTCACTTTTCTCTCTCATTATCACCCTTTCTTCCTCTCCCTCCCTCTCTCCCTCCCTCTCTCCCCCGTCTTCTCTCGCTCTCTCATTCACACGGTCACTTCATTCTTACTGCCTGTTCTGACACCCTGGTTTCCGCCGACCCCTCCCCCGCCGCCTGTCCCCCCTCCCCCGGGAATAAAGTGAAGCTGCTCGATGGTGTTCTGCCTCTTAGCCGCGAACGCTAACCGCCTGGCGCTGTGTCCGCCGAGGGTTCCCGTTCCCATGACAACCCCGGTGCCCGGCATGTCTCCCCAGCCCATCCCTCCGACGCCGCCCCCGCCAAGGTGACCCGCGTTCCGCTCCTGCTCCCGCCCGGACGTCGGGTGCGAGTTCATCTTGATCATGTGATGTCGGTCCAGGGAAGGCGTGGTGCACACGTTCTGCTGCGATTGGGCCTTCTGGTGACGAGGCAACGTGGGCACGCCCACTCCCACGCCCATGCCCATGCTGCCGATCCCGCTGCTGCTGCTTCCATAATCGGACATGCCCATCCCGGGACCGCCGCCCCCTCCTCCGTAATCGACCACGCCCATCGACGAACCTCCGCCAACCTGTTCCTCCAGGTGGTCTGGCGACATTAGCAGCCTCTCTCTGGACTTGCGCAAGGTGTTCTGGGCGTTGGAGTTTTTGGCTGTGGCAGCAGCCATGGCTTTGTAGTACTGGTGCTGCTGGTTCTTGGAGAGACGGGACAGGGTGTTTCCATCACCCAGGGCGAGGAGCTGATCCGTCGACTTGACGCGACGCGGCGG